>NW_010395088.1:5433-14639 GCF_000710305.1 Buceros rhinoceros silvestris
CCACCGCCAAGGCTTTCTGCAGACTCCGCAGCCTGGCAGGTCTGTCCAACCTTGTGCCCAGCTGGCGTGTAACTGTCCTCGCGGTGCCTCCATCTCAGCTTTACTCCACGGGTGTCCTTTTGTGTGGCCCCTCTCTTCTTGGCTTAACTTTTTACACAAGCTGATACGTAAGCATATGGTGGTGTTTGGAGTGGGTTGCCTTCAGCCGTACTTGCAAACCCAAAACGATCTGTTGTGTAACACGGGCTTCGTGGTGTCCGCTGAGGAGAGAGCTCTTGATTTAATGACCATTATTAACCAACCTTCAGCAGTTCCCATGTGTTCAGAGGCTGTGCAGGGGGGCTTTTTTCACCTGCAAATTTATATACGTTAGGGATAGTTAATGGTGAACTGGTGTCCGTGGCAGCTGCTGTTGCTTTGTGGCAAATACTGGGCAGTCAGTATTGTGGTTCAGTCAGAAGTACTGTGCTAATGGCGCTGTACCCGGCAGCCCCTGGCTGCATCCGTTGGATGAAAGCACGTTGGCCACCCTGGCCAAGATTGCAGTGCCAGGCTTCAGCCTGCCACGGATGGGTTTGGTTGACACTTACTGGGAATTCTGTCAAGACCCAAGAAGCAGGAGCAAGGCGTTGGCGTGAAGTCAGGGTCTCGCTGGAGGAGCAGCCGTGGAGCGATGTGTCGCAGTGCCAGCCCTGCTTTTGCTGTTCTGTTCTGCCTACAACAGCAAAATCACTGAGGTGATCTGTTCCATGCTGGGCATGAGAATGGTCCGTAGCAGGAGTGCTACCCTGCATTTCAACAATAAGCTGGTGCTCTTTGTTGTCCGTGCTGAAACTACTCATCCATCCTTGCTACAGCCTCAGCGCTGCAACAGGTTCATCCTTGTCAACCAAGTTTTAATTGCAGCTGAGCATTAGTTCCCATCTGTGCAGATTCCAGTGTGTAAAGTTCTTGTTCCGCAGGCCCGCTTTGGAGGGCTCTTACACTGCCCTTGGTTCAATCGGTGTCCCCCCAGCGCCACAGAGGAGCTTCATGCTTTTCAACTTGATGAAATTTGGTGAAAATGAAGGTAAGCGCAGGTAAAATTTCGGTGGTGGCAGTCACACGCAGTCCCCTCTGGCATACGGTCCCAGGCAGGCTGGCTGTAGAGCATCTCCTCCGGAGCAGCATCACCATCAGCGAAGCCCCCTCCCCTTCCCACATTTATTTCCATGGTAACCCAGAGAAGGCATTCTGCAGCCTCAAAACTACTTTTGCTCTTTCATCATGCAAGCTGGCATTGTCAAGGGCTGAGCGTGTTCCTGCAGCTCTGAATGGCCACAGAAAAGAGGCGGAATTTGGATGGGCAGTTGTTGTTTGGGAGGCCCTGCAGCAGGAGAGAGCAGGCAACCTTCAACTGACCTGCTGTCCGTACCTTGCTTAGTAAGGAGAAACCAGTCTTGCTTCATTAATTGATTAACTCAGAGGGTGGGGGGGATCAGAATCATCCTTCTGTGGAGCGAGCGCGGTGGTTTCCTGGGACGGCTGCGAGGCGGGGGGGACGGGGCAGATGGCTGGCCCGGCTGTGCCGGCGAGCCACTGGGACGCCCGCGCGCTGCACGGTGGGGGGGATCAGAATCATCCTTCTGTGGAGCGAGCGCGGTGGTTTCCTGGGACGGCTGCGAGGCGGGGGGGACGGGGCAGATGGCTGGCCCGGCTGTGCCGGCGAGCCACTGGTACGCCCGCGCGCTGCACTGTTTGGCCAGTCCTGCGTTCTCAGGGAGGCTGTGGAGTCTTTCCAGGTAGCGTGCAGAAGATGGTGTCCTAGCAGACGCCTGCTCTTCGGCTATATTGTGCACCTGCCTTTTGCTGGTGTGGAAGCTGGGCCGTTCGGCGGCGCTGGCTGCGCGTGCTCCCTGCGAGCAGGTTAGGAGCTGGTAGTACAGCGTTTGCTGTGATTCCTGCCGTAATCAGCTGGATTGGTTTTGTGATCTCTGCGGTGCATGCTCTCTGAAATCCGTGTTTGTGCAGCGTTTGCGTGTGGTTGCTGAGAGAATTTCATTAGGTTTGAGCAGGCTGAGGCTATTCGACTTCTGCGTGTGGTAAGAGTAGCCTGTGGAACCGGTACTACTTGGTCACAGAAGATCAGTTGCTTGCAAACGGGAAGAATGAAATGATGTTGTAAGTAATTATTTTTTAAATATTCTGAAAGCAGAAACCTGTCTGACAGAAGCACAGTCAGAAATGTTTCAGACAGGGTCGTCTTCTTGTATGATAAATGGATTGGGCAGGTTATTGTTATTTTTTATTTTCTGCTAATGTCCGTTTCCGTATTGTCCAGGAACGTGAATCACAGTGCAGTGATAGTATCGATTGAAGTATTTCAGGGGTGCTGCCTGATGAAAGGGTTGGGTTGACATTTGACTGGCTTGTGACAAGCTGGCAGGATTTTTGTTGTTCCTTCCTTGCATTATTTGGTTGGGGAAGGGTAGAAACGTAGCTGTCTTCTAAATGTGTCTGAAGTGCATAATGGCTGTGAAGTCACCATGACAACACGGGGACCTGGATCAGCTTTTCCCTCCACCCCTCCTCTATTCTGTTGTTTTCTAAATATTTGTGTTGGATGCATTCTCTGAGCTGTTCAAGGATGTATCTTACGGCTCCTGTTGGAACGGGACTTTTAATGCGATCCAGCTCTTGAAGTCAGTGGTGTTTGCCAGGTTTTCTTTTGCTCAGCCCAGTCCAGTGTGTATGATTTGCTGTCCAGCTAAGGTGGGAGCTACACAAAGACAGGAGCTGCTCCAGCAGGAGTAAGGGTCTAGCATTCCCGCAACTCTGGCGTTGCAGCCCTGAAAACTTGCACTGAGCTCTTGAATGGTCCTGGGGCCATGTGGGACGTGGAGCCTGCGGGCTTCTAAAGTTACACACAAGCTAAAGGGTAAGAGTGTCTTCATTCAGGTGCAGCTGCAGTTTGGGGCAAGCTCAGGGATGGCAAGAAAATACTCTGAGCGTGGTTAAGAAACAAACAGTCCTTCCACCCTTCTTTGCTAAGGGATGCTGAATGCACCTCCCAGGCAGGAAGGAGGTGGAGGTTTTTGTGAGGTGTAGTGTTGGCCGTTCCTTCCCACTTGTCATCATCATGCTTGGTCATTCAGGATTTTGCCGAACAAGACTGTCATCTCCTGGGCCAGTCTCGAGCGACCAATGTCCTGAACCCCCTGCATGCAGGGTTGGGTCTGCGGCTTCCAGTGCACGTTTTTACCTGCCGTTTCGTCCCTTGCCTGTCGCTAGAGGGCTTTGCAAATGGGAGTGCACCCTCCAGGTCTGCGCGGTGGGTTTTTTAGGTGAGGCACCAGCGTGTGCAGAACTGGCTGCACCCTTTACACCTGAGGTTCATCTGCCAGGGCCTAGCGAGCTTGGACGGTGACAGCGAAGTCCTCAGGTCGTAGGTATGGTTAGAGTGTCCTTCTCTTAGATGGAGCCTTACAAGGCTAAACGAGCTCCATCTGCCTGGGTTTGGAGTCAGAGTTGTCCTTCTCCTAGGATGGTTGCCCGAAGGCTAGTGAGCCCATCCTGCCTGTGGACACACTTTGTCTGATCCTTCAGTTGAGACCTGTCAGGCTTGGGAGACCATGCCAGAGGCATACGCCACCACCAGCACAGCTCTCAGCCTCACAAGGGCACGCAAGCTCTTTCTCCACGACAAGGAGGTGCCTGTTAAAGAGTTCCCGCTTGCAGGGACTTATTAAAAGCACGCTGGCCAGAGTGGAGCAAGATGGGTGTTCAGTTCACCTCTCAGTCTGAGGCACTCCAGTTCCATCACTCACAAATGTTTCCAGCCAGCCGAGGATTAGACTGCACGGGGCACTGATGGCTCCTCTGGAAGGAGAACAAGAGATTCGCTGGGTTGGAGAGGGCGTGCAAGAGAGGCAGTGGCTGCTCCGCAGGGGTTAGGAGGCTTTGTTGGGACGTGGTGGTGGGAGAGCTTGTGGGTCTGGTCTCCACTCCCACAACTGCAGGCACATGCATGGAGTTAGATGGGTGTTTTCTTTGTGGTGAGTGATTTGGGGTGGCCTAACTCAAGAGCTTTCTAGGTGAGTATTTAATGTGAGGAGTAGACATCTTACCTGCAGATCCCTCCCTAGGGCCACCTTCTGCCTCCTCTCGGCAGTGTGGTAGGGTGGGTGGGAAGGTGTTTGTTTCATACTTGTAGCAGCAACCTGTGTCATTTAGTGGAATAACGAGTAGTAGCAGATGTTTGGTGACACTTCAGTGTCAGCGGAGGTGGGTACCTACACACTTCTAAGTTATCATCATACTTCTTGATGGGGAAAAAAAGCCCACTGTAATTCAGGTAAACGGAAGTAAATGTCCTTGCAGATGTCACTCATGCCTGTGTAAACCTGGAGAAGTGCAGTGTCTGCGAGGTTTTCTAAAAAGATCTGGATTTACTTGTCTCTGGCAGAGTTGTGAGAATGTTTCAGAAGTGAGGCGACTGTAAAGCAAACACAACCACAGTGACTTTTGTCTTTGTCTTATTACCCTACATGCTTGACTTGAGGCAGTGAAGAATTGGACATTGTCCTCTTCACTCCCATCAACCTGTTCATCGACTTGCTGCCACATGAATGATACAATGACTCTTTTTAATTTGGGAAAGCCTTGAGTTCTGTCTAATGCTGGGGCTGAGGTTCCAAGTGTTCTTTAACAGGAATTGTCTAGAGCTGGGTAAGATTGTGTCCTTTGAAGAACCGTGTGTCTATGTGCTGCAACCTATTTCCCCTCCTTCATGTTACCTGATGTTTCCATTTTGGATGTAGCAACTGTGTAGAAGATCCTGTCCTGTGGAAATTCATCTTGAGCATCTGAGATAAGATTTCACTTGAGCCAGAGTCTCAAAACAGTGAGATAAATCAGTGATGAGAACAAGAGCACAAGTCTGATGGAGTTGGCTTACACAGGTTTGTGCGGTTCCATACTTTGCTTTCAAGACAGGAAATGTGCCACTGAAGCTAGAGGCAAAAACTTGAAAGTCGTTAATTTAGGAGTAGCTAAAAACCCAAAACAAATGTAAACCCACCCCTGCCGCCAAAAAAACCCCAACCCCCAACAACAAAACAAACACCCTCTTATTCCTAAGGTGTGAGCGAGCCTGGTGCAGTAAGGCAATGCAAACCCAGAGAAGTCCCTGTAGATGTGTGAAGGTCCAGTGCGGACAGGACCGATTGGCGGTGAAGATGGCATTACAGCGTTCTTGGTACCGAAGGGTCCTGCAGATGGAAATTACGGTTTTGCCTCCATCTGATATTAGCAGTGGTGCGTTAAGAGTTCACTGACCTGAAATCAAGGCATTTGTAATTTTTTATTCTCTGATTAATTTTGTCCATATCTAAGGGGGAACTTGGTTTCAGTCCCACAGAATAGGGTTGTCGTAGTTTGCAGTATTGTGTGAGGAGCAACCTGGTGTTGCTCTGTGTTGGAGACTGGTGCTAGCGTGTGGTGTAATCTGTCTTCCTGGTCCTTCCCGGTACCTGGCAAGTGTTGGTGTATGGGCTGCCGTGAAGAACTACATCCAAATTCCAAAAATTTTTTCCAACTAGTAGGGTCCCCCCTGCCTCGAGCCCTCGGAAAAAAGGGAAGAAAACACCATAATGGATGAATTCACAATTTTTTGTTAAAACTGAACTCTTTTTTTATAGACCTATTGTTCTGTGCCTCTCCCCAGCCCCCGAAAAATGTTTCTGCATTTGAAAGTTCCAACAGGAAACCAAAATTGAGCATTTTCACTTGAGCATGGGATCACTTGAAGTTTCATTTCCCCTATAAATGCAGATGTGGCACTAAAAAGCCCTTGCCACAAAAATGATAGAGGTCTGGAACAACCGCTTCCCTGGAAGAGCTGAAGGTCTCAACCTCTTTGGTTATCACAGACCAGCAGCTTTTAACTTGGGTTAAATTTATTGTACGACTGGCCAAAAGTGCTGTGGTCGAGAAGGTGGGAAGATGAAACTGCGGTTATTTTGAGTATAAAGGTGTCTCTTTGAGAAGAAAGAAAAGTTACCAATTTTGGGGTACTTCTTTCAGTACTGCTGATTCCCAGCAGAATTATTTTGTGGCAGAACATTGCCACAAATAATTGAGGCAAAAATAATTGAGACATGGTGCTTGTCCTTACTGGCCAGGTGAGCTGCCGTAGACTTTATCGTTCCCCGGGACCTGCCAGAAGAGCTGCCCAATCTGCCGTACCACAGTGGAAGACCCCTTGGAGCTCAGGTCCCCTTTCTGGTGCTGTGGTCCTGCTGGCTGCCACCCAAAGCACAGCCTGCTTTCACACCGCTTCCCTGGATGTGAGATGAGCTGAATCCTTCCGAGCAGAGTCCGTTTATTGACCCAGCAGAAATCTTCTAACTGAGAAGAACAGAGTGCCTGTGGGTTTGGGGCAGGACAGGAGGACTCCTTCAGCTGGAGAAGGCTAAGCGCGGTGTAAAGCTGCATGCACCATGAGTGCCCTCAGCTGTATCTTGCACCCACCTTAGATTTCCCATTTTGTTCTGCTGTTGAGTGTTGGGTCTGGTTTGTTAAAATCTCCTTTTTTGGAAAGGTGGCGGTGAGAAGCAGGGTTTGGGGCAGTTGCCTTTGACTTCGTATACCAACGTGGAAATAGGTACGACACACTGAGGGCTAATGGAGCCCCTGGGCTGATCTGTGAGGTGGTGGTTCCCTTCCAGAGGAGCTGCCGAGGGCTCCTGTGTTCCTTCTGCGCACCCTGTGTGGAGAAGCAGGGGGGGCTTCTGGAGAGGGCCCTGCAAAGGTTAACCACACAGGAGTACTAATCAGTGGATAGTTCAGATGGTGGAGGACTGAGACTGGAGAAGGACTGAACTTTGCTGACAGCTGGTGGGTTTTGCATTGGTAAATAGACCAGAGAGTATCTTCTGTCTAGTGTTAGCAGTATATTTTGAGTTTCTAACTGTACTTTCTGTTCTTTGTTGCATTTCTGTTGCTTTGCAAGGGGCCAGGTGTGCGAAAGGGGGTCTCAAAAGGGGCTCCCCAGAACCAGAAGCTGTCTCTCATCATGTCCTACAGCCCTGTGGGAGTTAATTCCTGGTAACAGGAGATGTTTTGAAGATGAGGTATGGGTAATTTGTCATCTTTTTAAGGAAGTGCTCATAAAATGCAGTGCCGTACTGACCTTCTGCTGGGCTCTGGCCCACAAACCGTTTCTCAACCATATGAGTAGGGCTGGCTTTGAAAACTCGGGTGAGTGCTGTCACGGTACATGTTATAACTGTGGTCCTGCGAGCAGAACCCCCAAATCCATGGGATTACTTGGGCATCTGGCCATGCCCATATTCAGGCTTGAAAAACTTTAATTTAACATCTTGGATAAGGTCTACCAGAGTCAGGTCTGGTCTGGTCTGGTGTGCCCTCTCTGTGCTGTGGTCGGTCTGACCACGCTCGCCTGTGGCTCTGCCTGAATGGAACAGTTCTCCTCAAGGGACTTTCATCACAGCCCAGCCACATACAGCTGGAAGAGAAGCGAGGTTGGGTTAGCACAGAATTTTCAGTTGTGTAGTGAGAAAGCTGTGTGTTGGTGTCTTGGAGAAGAATCCACTGCACAAAGCTTACTGAAGATGCTGTGCTAATAGGACTTTTCTTTCGGGATTACAGTCTGTATTTACATGGCAAAAGTGGGTGGGAGGAAGGGAGGGACGGAAACGCTGCTGTAGCAAAAAAGCAGCCATGTTTCTGCAAGGGTAAGATTCGCCTTTGGAAATAGGTTTATTTCATGCCTTTGGCCACCATGGCACAATTTGTAGATTGTCATTCAGTGAGAATGACTCTTGGAAATAAATTCTTTTTTTTCTTGTCACTGGGCTTGGTGTTTCTGGTTCGTTTCTTGTCTGCTTCAGGAGGGGATTATCTGTATTTTGGAATGAATTGGGGGTTGTGCTTGGCATGGTTGGGAATTGCTCAAACTACGCTACCATCAGTGTTCGTAGGAAGTGAAAAGCAACCCGGAGTGGTCCCCACCCCCTGCACTCATGATTCCAAAGGTGACTTCAAAAAGTCAGGAGAAGACTGGCAAACATTCCCATTAATGCGGTTCCTCACGTTTCCAGGGAGGCGGAACTGCGGGATTTTTAAACTTCAAGGTAAAAGCAGGTAGCGTGTACTTTGCTGAATATGGTGAAACTTTCCTGGCTCCCTCCTTCCGTGGTAAATGCGTCTGGCAGTGATCTGTTGTGGATAGATCAAGGCAGGGGCACCACTGGTTAGTGTAAATGGTAACCGAGAGAGACAGAGTGTTCACAAAATTCAGATGTAGGTGGATCTCGTGCTCTTGAAACAAAGAGCTTTGAGAGAAGATCTGCAGCCTGGTTTTGAAAGACCGTTGTGTCTTTCACGTGAGAACCAGTCCTTTCTACCACCGGCCCTTCGTGAGCAGCAGCCGGTGCCTGCTCTGAGCGGGGTGTGCTGGTGGCAACAGTCCATGAGCTTGTCTCTGCTAGTTTTTAGAAGAACTAGACTCTTACAACCTGAAGTGTTCAGCTGACAGCTAAATAACCGGTAGATCCTCGTTTATTCCTGCACTTGTCCTGCGTCGTGTGCACCAAGTGCAGCAGTTTGGGTGAACATTTGTTTTTATGTTGAGGTGGGGTGAGAGAAGGTGAAGAGTCTGTTTCAAAGTAGGGAGAGTCCAGGGGGGGATGGTGGTTTATTCATTCTTATGTCCTTGGAAACCGATTTGGGAGCTCTCTCAAATAGCATGTGAATCTGTGTGTTAAATTAACAATAAATGGGCTGATTTCTAAGCCGCTTAATTAAATCGACGGGGACATGCACATCTTTCAGACTCTGCCTTTGCTGCCGGTCTGAAGCATGCCTGGGGAGAAGGGATGGACTCTGTGGGGTCAGGCAGCAGTGTGGAGCACCGGTGGTTTGGGGCAGAGTGCCAGCAGGTGAGTGCTGGGGAGAAAGTGGTCTTGACCTTAAAGAAAAAAAGAAAAAAATTGTTAGACTTCACCTTCATTAAAAAATGTCTCCATGGTGTGGCTTGTGGTTTTAAGGTTTTAAAAATTCTTAGAATAACCGATGGAGAGCCTGCATTTGAAGTGGGTCGTGTTTCCATCCTTGCACACTTGTGTTGTGGTTACAGAAAAGCGCAGTTCTGTGGACAAAAAGGTAGTTGTGCTGCGGGCATCAGGAGTCGTCCTGCTGCAAGC
>NW_010395088.1:14746-19119 GCF_000710305.1 Buceros rhinoceros silvestris
TGAAAGCCATGGCAGCTCCCTCCTACCCCCGTTCCCCTCCCCTGCGGTGCGTGCCCCTCTGGTGTGTGGGGAGCTCAGCTGGGAAAGTGGAGAAAAGGAGAGTGAGGACCGAGAGCATGAATTTAACATGTCGCTGACTTCTCCACGTGGCATCAATGGCTTCAGGGGAGTGTCAAAAGAAGACATGGTATCTACTGGTGGATACTGCGTACCTCTGATGGATACGGACAGGTCCATTGCGCATGTACAGTAGCTCCCAGTAATACCGTAAATGGTAATTAGGGGAAGAAGTAAAAGTGTTTCCAGAATGTGAAGTGCAGCAGATGTGATCATGGATCCTCTTCAATGCAGAGGAAGTTTGCCATGAAGAAAAGGAGGGTCTTGGACAGGACATGCAGCGGCTGAGATGTTTTTCCAGCAGCAGGGTGAGCTGGTAGTTACCACAGGGCTACCAACCGCAAACTGCACGATTGCATTAGCCCGAAACAGGTCCTGTGCTGCCAGATCTGCCAAGTTTATGGGTTATAAATTTGACAAGTCAAAACATTGAAGAATTCAGATGTTTCTTTTGGAGAGAGGATTTAAAAATACCTTTGCCACAGGTTTACTTGTGAGAATAATAATAACAAGGAGTGAATAGGCTAATGAGAGCCACCCAAGATACCCGATTTCCTCTCATTTCGTTAAGCCCTGGATGATCCGGCTCCCTTCATCATGAGTTTTCCACCTCTCTGACAGCTATGTGTGAGGTTGGCAATGGGGTTTTGCAGAACAGTGCTGCTGTTTCACGCCATGCTAAAATATTGCTTTCATGTTTATCCTTCACCGATCATACCACCATTAATACTTCCTTTCATGGGGTAGATTACATTCCTTTCAAGCTTGGCAATTACATTGTCTTCAGCGTGCAGTAAAATTTGGGCCATTGTCCACTGGGTGAGGAGTGTCTGTTGATGAATAGCTTCATTCTGTGGTACTCAAACTCGCTCCAATTCGTCTGTGAAGAAGTGGAGTTTGGATGTTAATTATCCAAAACAAACCAGCAATTGGTTTAAAGCATTGTTCAGGACAAAGCGAGGAATGAACAGCTTCTGCAAAATACGGCGATGTGGATGGTGCTGGTCCTGTCTGCAGTGCCACGGCTGTCTACCTTCGCAAGCTCTGTGCAGCAGGATGAGTGTGGCTTTTTGAGAGCATTACCCCTTGTGGGTTTGTGCTACATAGACATGTTGGCAAGACGGGCAATTGGAGCTCAGCACCACACCGAGGTGATGCACGTGGAAGCTGTGCTGGGAGTAGATTGGGTCAGGCTGGGGTGGTTGGTGTGGACACGTGCACACATGGTGTTTCAGCGACGGTGTTACCAGCCATGAGTCCAGTGTCCAGGCTCAATCGGACTGTGAGACAGGAGGTGAGGGCACGAGTGAAATAGCGGGGTTGACCTATTTTTTATTAGCCCTGTCACGCGGCTTCATGGCTAATGGATGCATTCTCACTTGAGACGCGTTTTCTAAGACAAGAACAGCCTCAGTAGTCTGATCAGCTAAGAAATATATGGGCGGGGTTGTGGCACATGCAAGAACTTGAAACTGGTTTTGTGTCACCCTTCGTGGTTTGATGGCCAAAGGTTAGGGCCCGACCTGTTTGGGAACCCCGCTGAACTGAGCCGTCTCGCTGCCCACGCTGACTTGCTTCATCTGATCTGCCCCCGTAGCCCAGGAGCTGGCGCAGAATGGGTCTAGAAGCAGCGAAGTGCTGATTCTCCTCTGGCCGTGGCCGAGTGCTGCTCACGGGAGCTCCACGTGTGCTCACGGAGACTCCCCTCGGTTCGGTCCTTGAAAGGAATGCTCATTTTTACTGGAAAACAGAACGTCTGAAAAACCTCTGGGAATGATTTCCACCCCTTCCTCCCCGTTTGAACCTCGGAGTCAAGTGAGAGAAGAGGATTAGACGCATGTTCTGCAGTGCGAGATCAGAACTGAACGAGTTCAGTTAGTGCTGTCAGACCCCGGGTCTGCGCTTGGGCAGCCCAGAAACGGGAGTTGAACTGCAGCAGCGAGGGGACCAGCACTGCCCTTTGAGAGCTCACGATGAACTCGGAGTGGGGGGCATGTTAGTGGGGGTTTGTCGGTTTTTCTGTTTGTTTTCATTTGTGCTAAGTTAAGGGATACACTAATCCAAAAGAGGAATTTTAGCCTTTTCAGAGTCCAGGAACAGACCTGTTTGTGACGAGATAACACAGAATGTTGTTACCCTCAGCTCAGACCCTGCATGGTTAACGCACGAGCTCCCAGCCTGCCCCAATTTTGAGATAAAACGTGTCAGTTTGAGGTTTCTCCTTGGCTGTGATCACAGGGGTGGTGATGACAGGTCTCCTGAGGAGGCAGTAATTTGCTAAGCTGTGGTAACTGGGGGTGCTACGTTAATCTGGGTTGTGCTGGTGCCGCTGGTCCCTCCCACCCAGAGACAGAGGGGGAGGGAAGAGAGTTGAGTTCTTGGTTTTAGATGTTTGCAGGCGTTTCTGCCCACTGCTTGCTGATTTCTGGAGCACTTTTTGCTCATACCTACCTTATGATGTGATGTTGCATGGAACATGGATTTGTACCTCACAGAAATGGAATGAAAAAAATGATCTTCCCTGCTCAGTAGCTGCTGCTGCACTGGAGTGACTGGCTGCATCTCCGTGCAGTGGGGCAGGAGCCACCCATAGGCCAATTAACGCTAGTTTCTACAGCCACCTTCAAGGGACAGTGAAGGCCACCAGGGAGGGCTGGACAGGAGCAGAGTATTTCATGTTTTGCTGGTTCTTACATACTTGTGCCCCTCTGTTTGTCACACACTGATCTCCCTTCCCCTCAGTCTGACACCCCGTTACAACTCGCAGTTGTGAGCTGTCGGCGTTGTGGCTGGCATTGCAATGCATCGTCTGCTTACTCCAGAGAGTTCCCAGCTTCGTGGTCTCCTGCCTTTGTCACACGAGGGAAAATTAGACATGGGGGGGAAAACCTGACCTTCAATTCAAGCTAGAATAAATTACTAGACCTCTTCACTCCAGATTGTCCCTGTTATTGCTGCTGACGCCAGATCGCAGGGAGATCTCCCAGATCACGTTCTCCTGCCCCCACCTTTCCCTCCCCAGCACAGCCCAAGCTCTCCGTGTTGCCCAGTGAGTCAAACAAGGCAGGAATAAGTGTCCTGACCGTGTCCTCTGCTCGCTGCTGCCAGTGTGCTGAGGGGAGGAGTAGCAGTGTGTAGCCACTGTGCCCGGGCTTGCTCAAAGAGCCCTGGGCAAGTCCTGCTGCCCCAGCTTTGCTCTGGCCTAGCAGATTTTGGTTCCCAGGGCAGGGCTTTCTAGTCTTTCATCTGTCCGTGGAATGTCCTTGAAGGTTTATGGCGTGAAGTAAGTAACAATGGTAATGGTGCTCTTGCAGTGTGGAGTATTTCCCCTGGGAGGGCAGCTCCGTGTTCCCTCCTGTCTCAGCCCCTCGGCTGCAGAACAAACTCAGAGTGACCACCCCCACCTCCAGGCTCCCTTTGCTGAAGCTCCTGCCTCGCCAATCCCAGTTCCTGACGCCCAGATGGTGGGAACTCTATATAGGCTTGTTTGCATCCTCTTTGAACCACTCAGTGTGGCAGCCTCTGCCACTTCATATGCAGTCGTGAATCCTGCAATCTGCCTCGCAGGTGATTTTTTTTTTTTTTAATCATGTTTGGAATTTTTTTTTTTTCAAATGCCAGTGTTCGTGGGGAGGAACGTTGGTGGCTCCTCAGCACCCGGCTAGGACAGCGAGGCTGTGGATGCTGTGTTCCACATCTGGCCAGGCAGGGAAGGTGCACCAGGGTGAGGAAGGAGAAATCCTCTCGCATCCACGGCTGGACAATCAGAGACATTAGCTAGAACTTTCCCCCTTTCTCTAGCATTATTCTGGTTGTTTAATCAGCAACTGGCGTCTGGCAGGGAACGAAATACAGAATTCTTCCTCATCATTAGTGCGAATGAGCTTTGAAACCAAAACTCACCTCTAAGCAATTCCTCTGCTGACAGTTACGGTTTTTCCCTCTTGCCACAGCCCATAATACCACCTGATCAGCATTTTTAAGAGCACAGCTTCAGCAAAGCTGGGGTCTGGTCACTCTGAGTTTGTTCTGCAGCTGAGGGGCTGAGACAGGAGGGAGCACGGAGCAGTCCAGGCTGATCTGGGAGCAGCGGGAGAGCTGGGCTGTGCGGCCAGCAGTGCCTGGCTGGACCCTGGAAACAGCCCGTGGCCGCAGGTCTCCTGTCTGGGCTGCTCCAAAGAGACCCATCGCTCCTAACAAAGGAGTGGGGGGACGTGGCTCATGCAAGCTTTGCATAGATTTAAGAGGGCCAGGGC
>NW_010395089.1:0-308 GCF_000710305.1 Buceros rhinoceros silvestris
CCCACAGGTTGAGGATCATGGCCGTGGGGCTGGCCTTTGAGGCGAAGAAGCTGAGATGGCTGCGGAGGGCGCAGAGGGACCATGTTAGAGCACAGGGGTGGCTCTGCACCCCAAGACCAGCCCCGTGCTGGCCTCACTTTGGGCACCATCCCACTCCCACAGCATTCTAGCTTCCCTCCATAGGGGCAGGATGAGGCCATGTCCCCAGCACTGCCCCCACCCCGGGCCACCTGTCGAGGTTGAGTTTCTGGGCCAGCATCCTCCAGTCGGCTCCCCGGGTCCCTGGAGGGTCCAGGCTGCTGATGATC
>NW_010395089.1:527-883 GCF_000710305.1 Buceros rhinoceros silvestris
TCGGGCCCCAGCCAGTCTGAAAACCTCGTGTCCTAGGGGAGAGCACCGTAAAGGATGCGAGCCCATCCCAGGGTCACCCCCAGGAGCCCCCGCAAGCCCTATGCTCACCTTGGCGATGTTGAAGTTGATGGTGAAGCTCTGCCCGTCGCCCTCCACCTGCCAGACCCAGATCTTGCAGGCCAGCTCACAGGTGCTGGGGCTCAGGCGCTCCAGGGTGAAGGTGCAGTGCAGGAAGGGCTGCAGCCCGCTCCAGATGTGGTAGAAGGGGATCTCCTGCGGCGGGGCGATGGGTCAAGAGCAGCAGGGACACCTCCCCTGTCCCCACCCGCCGGCTGGGGGGCGCCCACCACGAGGCG
>NW_010395089.1:1104-1454 GCF_000710305.1 Buceros rhinoceros silvestris
CCACCCCCCCTGTCCCCACCCGCCGGCTGGGCTCCTCACCTGGTAGCTGGCGAGGAGCTTGCTCTTCCAGAGGGAGCTGGGCATGTCATGGATGGAGAGGCGCAGGTTGTGGTAGCTGTCCTTGAAGTGCAGCACCCGGGGGTCTCCGATCAGCTGCCCCCCCAGCTGCTTCTCCAGCTGGATCACCTCCTGCCAGCACAGGCGGTGGTTGGGCAGGAGACGCCGCACCCTGGCCGCCCAGCCCTGCCCACCGGACCGGGACGGGGGACCCCAGTACCTTGAGGACATCCTGGGTGTCGCTGAGGCAGTAGACGCGGATGTTATACTCGAGCGAGGGGCAGGCGGCCGGC
>NW_010395090.1:0-1610 GCF_000710305.1 Buceros rhinoceros silvestris
CATATAACAAGAGACAGGATGAGAGGAAATGTCCTCAAGTTACGCCAGGGGACATCTAGGTTAGATATAAGGAAAAATTTATTTACAGAGTGGATTGTGAAGCATTTGAACAGTTTGCCCAGGGAGATGGTGGAGTCCCCATCTCTGGAAGTGTTTAAAAGATGTATATATGTGGTGCTGAGGGACATGGTTTAGGGACTCTGGCAGTGCAGGGTGAATGATTAGACTCAAGGATCTTTAAGGTCTCTTCTAACCAGACGATTCTGTGATTTTGTGTAGAGTTCGCTGCGGTACACTGAGAGATGGCTAAAGGGAGGTGTGAAAGTTGAGTTTGTCCTAGTTGTTAGATGAGGCCCACAGTTGTGGTTCCACACAATTTCCTTTATTTCTTCAGAGAAATGACATTGAGGATCTGTGGCTATTAGACTCAAGGATCTTTAAGGTCTCTTCTAACCAGACGATTCTGTGATTTTGTGTAGAGTTCGCTGCGGTACACTGAGAGATGGCTAAAGGGAGGTGTGAAAGTTGAGTTTGTCCTAGTTGTTAGATGAGGCCCACAGTTGTGGTTCCACACAATTTCCTTTATTTCTTCAGAGAAATGACATTGAGGATCTGTGGCTATGGTCTGTTTTGTGAGCTCCTGTGTGAGTCTCCCTTGTACTTGTTAGCATCTAGTAACCTTTTCTGTGTACCTGCTACAACTGAGACGATCTGCACTATTAACCAATCATTCCTTTACTTCACTAGTTTTCCCTTTCTTGCCCTGATTTTTTCTTATCCAGGTCTGAAGTTGGGCCTATTTTGGCCTGTAAACTTTAAACATTAACAAATTAAAAGATTAACAGAATTTCAGGCTGCAAGGAGCAGTTTCCATCTATGTGTTGAATGTCTAGAGCTTCCTTATTCATCTGTATCTCCCTGAAATGTTTTGATGAAGAGTTTCATCAAAGCCATCATTACATTTTGCTACCCTTGATCTTCCTTCAGTGTTTGTTTCCTGGAAGGTCATGGTTTGTTCTTTTGCGGAATATTCTTTTGCAGCTGAAACTGACAGTCTTGTTTTGAAGCATATGTTGACTGAACTTCACAACCATGTAGGGATGTAAATCTACTGCTTCATATTCATTGGAGATGATCAGGCTACAGAGTAGAAACATTCACGAGAACTGATGAATTTCCAGAAATTACCAACCCTACTATGTAGTCCAAGTATAAAGTTTTGGGGCCTTGCTGAGAGATTCAGACCTCAGTGACTTCCAGATACTCTAGGAGATTAATTTTCAAGGCAGAGTTACAGCAAAACACCTCTACATACCTTAGACCAATATTTAAATCAGTGGGACCATTTTGATTTTGTTTGTTAATAATCAGAACTGAATGAGAGATTTGAGCTTCTGCTCTGGGAGAAGGAATTCATGGAGATCACTTGCAAACAGGTTGCTTACTCCAAGCAGATAACAAGCAATAAACAAGATCAAGGAGCATTATTTCGTCACAGTGGTCACCTCTGATTCCCCTCAGGCAAGCTCAGGAACAGAGTACAGACTGTACAGTGCTGATGGCCAATCCCGGCTACCTGTGGGTTGTTCTTATGTCTTTGAGGACTACAA
>NW_010395091.1:0-323 GCF_000710305.1 Buceros rhinoceros silvestris
ACAGCAGCCCCCTTCACTGCCGAAGCTGCTGGAGATGGACGCAAGACCCCCTCTGCTTCACGAATGGGACGGTGCCAAAGCTCACACCCCAGTTTGCTCATGTTTAAAAACAACAGGGAAAAACTCCTGCCCCAGCCCCATGAGTATTTGCCCCGGTGACAGTTTACTGCATCAGCTCCTCCAGCATCATTTCTAAGCCGGGTTACAGCAGAACTATGATTCTGCTGCGTTCTCCGTGCTCCAAGCCTCAAAACCACGGAGGAGGGGGGAGACAGCCCAAGCATCCACCTCCTCCAGCTTCAACACGGCCTCCCCTCCTTCTA
>NW_010395091.1:383-2118 GCF_000710305.1 Buceros rhinoceros silvestris
CAAAACCACGGAGGAGGGGGGAGACAGCCCCAGCATCCACCTCCTCCAGCTTCCACACGGCCTCCCCTCCTTCTCACCACCACACACAGCGGGACACGCGTGGCCAAAGTGTCCTGCCGAGGACACGCAGGAGAGGCCATTCCCCCGAGCCAATGGCGCTTTCCGGAGCCTCCACATCATCGGCCTTTTTCACTAACGCAAAGAGCTGGCTCTGACGGCCGCCAAGTCATCGCTCCATCACCCCGGCACTGCGGGACACCTCCTGTCAGCAGCGACACCGGGAGCTCCCGCTGTTCCGGGCAGGTTACGTGGGCTGGCCCCAGCCCTGGGCTTTGTCAGGGATGTTTGGTCGCTCCGAAGTGGGGTCAGGAGGGTGTCCCTGAGAACAGTACGTGATGGGCACCAGGCACACAGGACCAAACCCGCTTTGGGACAAGCACAGACTAAAGCCAAGGGGATCCTTAAAGCCTTCTGCTCCCCTACAGAAAAAGCAGCAGAGCTGCTACGTCCTGGGGCTGTCTCAGGACGCACTCAGCACCAGCACACGTGAGATGTGAATTTTCACTCTCCTGGCTGTCCCAAGGTGACCCTGGTGGAGCTGGGATCCAGTTCAGTAAGAGATGGGCTTTTCCCAGTTTGGCGGCTCCCAGGAAGCGACAATAAAACTGATAAACCTCTCCATAGAGACAAACCCTCAGAGACCTGTCATGGGTGATTTCTCCACCTCTGAACGACGGGAGAGGCGTAGCCGCGCCCTGACCAAGATCTTTGCTTCAAAAGTTTGGGGTTTACTGGTGTTAAAGGGATTTAGCCAGAACAAATTAAGGTCCTTTCCCATCTTAATTAACTCTGCTTTCACTTCCTGGCACGTGGGAGCCCGGCCTCCTCCGGCGCAGCGAGCAGCCTCCACTTTGCACGGCCACAGCACTCGGAGCTGCACAAAGACGCAGGAAGGACTTTGCGGCGTTCCTCTGTCATCCCCAGAGCCCTGCCCATGGACAAAGAACTAAAAATGCCCCCAAAAAGCCAGAACCCCCCTTGCCACGGCCATGTCCTTCCGCCACAAAGCAGGAGCTGACCTTCCCCATTCTCCTTCCCCACCGCATGCTGCTTCTAATGCTTTTGGAGGCACCCGAAACCATCCCCACCGAGGGGATTATCCTCCCACCCCCCGCAGACAGCTCCACGCACACGTCCCCACCACGACCCAGCGCTCGGGCCCTTCACAACATTCCGATCCCACTTTGCTTCCCCAAAATACCTTACACTGAGCACCAGCAACCTCATGACAGCCTCGCTCCACCGCTGGGAATAAGGGACGGGGAGGCAGCAGCGGCTCCCCCGGCATTGCCAACACCCCGAGCTGGGCCACGTCTGCGTGTCCACTAAAAGAAATGGTGCAGAAGCGTCTCCTCCGGCAGAGCTCCGAGCCCCCGCCTTGCGCAGGAGGACGGGCCTGAGCCCTCTGGCTGCCAGCGCAGACGCGGGACAAGCTGCATCTCCACTGCCAAGACTGTGCAGAGGAGGGGAGACCTCGGGGACGTCTCAGGCCAGGACGCATCATCCCCTTGACCTGGGCGGAGCAGGACGGTGCTTCGAATAGCAGGAATCGCGCCTATTGCACAACCGCTAGCAAGAAAAATCCTCTCCCCTCCCCGCCCGCCCCAACATCCCTTTGAGGCAAAAAGGAAGAAGGCTGGAAACATCCTTCCTCTCCTCAGGACAACGCGCTGGA
>NW_010395091.1:2216-3291 GCF_000710305.1 Buceros rhinoceros silvestris
GGAGGCAGCCTCAGCTCAGCGAGGACGCGGAGCCCGACCAGTGCAAGGAGCTGCTGCAGCTCCCAGCTTCCGGCCATTGTCCCAGGCAGGGGCCGAGCCCCGCGCTGCTGCGCACCCACCACGGCCAAACCCTCTTTGCCCCCGAGGCCCAGCCCTGGAACACAAACCTGCTGCCCCGTCCAGACTCCACCTTCACCCAGGACCCCCAGGTCTCAGTTGGATCCTCAATCCAGCAGCAGCCACCAGCTGCCGCAGAGACCCGGCGATCGCTGTGCGCACAGAGGGGCTGCAAACCAGAGTCTTTGCCACAGGCGCAGAGACTGCGATAAAATCCACTCCTGAGACCAGCGGGATTTTCCACTGCAAGGAAGAAAACCAACCAAGACAGCAGAAGACGCTTTCTCTGGACCCAGCCCGGAGGGTGAAACAAAGCCCCCAGGGAGCGAGTTCCACCCTAAATTCCTATTTTCTCCTCCAAATGGGAGGTGCACGTGTCCGGGCTCCTCCAGCACGTACGTCAGCAGCTTGAAAACCCTGCAAGGACCAACGCAAGCCCCTCCTGCTCGGGGACGGCTGCTGTCGGCAGCAGCTGAGGGAGGCAGAAGGACCCGGCCAGGGCAGAACCACAGAATCAGTCCTCAAACTCAGGACTGCGACACCAGTCGATGCCAGTTTTGTCCTTCCCCTCCCGTTTGGGGGGGGGTTTGCAGGTTATCGTTCGCAGCTCTTTTTCGTGATCGAGGTGGTGACAGAAGCTGTTTTTCTTTTAAAAACCCCACAACGTTTCATAATTATACACGATACAGAAAGGGTTTGAGATGCTTTGAGGACCTGAGCTGGGATTTCAGGCCTGGCACCACCCAAACGAGCATCAGAGTCAGCAACACAAACAGACCCACAAGCTCCCCGCCACCTCCACAGCCTCCAAGGGCTGCAGCAGGGAGGGAGACAGGAGGAAGAGGAGGACAGACGGTGCCACATGTCCCTGCTCCTCCCTGGCACCCCCCAGCCCTGTGGCTCCAGAGCAGGGGCTCCGCTGAGCCCCTGGAGCGGGCAGACGAGCCCTGTGCAGACT
>NW_010395091.1:3397-10694 GCF_000710305.1 Buceros rhinoceros silvestris
CGGGCAGACGATCCCTGTGCAGACTGGCCTCTCTTTACCTGCCAAAAAGCGGGGCTCCCCTCAAAGGCCAGGCTGCTCACGGAGCCGCTGGCGGCGCTCCCGACCCAGCAGAGCTGCTCTGCTCCCCGAAGCTTCCCAAGAGCATTTCTGTCCCGCTGCTGGGTTAAAAATAGAAAGCGTCAGTGTTATTGTCCTCCAAGCAAATATAGAACGATGACATCCCCGCTGCTAGAAATCCGTGCAACGGCGACAGACTCGAGCACAGCCACACAGGGAAACTCCGCTCCTGGAGCAAAGACCTTGGGAAGTTTGCTCAGTGTTTGTTATATTGACGCGCTGCGGCACTAAACACCAGCGGTAACGCTGCCTTCCCCCTCCTCTCCTCTCCTCACTTCCCTGGGGGTTGTTTTCAGGCTTTTACGCATCTGCCGCGGGCCGGCTGCCTGCGCTGGCCTCCGAGAAGGGCGCGCGGGCTCTCCTGACACTCCCACCCCAAGAACACCAAGAACACGCTGCCCCGCACTGCCCTCGCAGATGGGAAACGAGCCTGAGCCAACTTGGGAGGGGTCTTGTCACTGTCCTCTCTTAACCCTTTCTGGCTCTAAACGAAGGGAAACGGGTGACGCGGTCCCTGGCAGAGTGGGGGGCTGGAGGTGGACAGACTCTCCAGCCCAGCCCCGGTTCCAGCAGGTAGAATTGGTTTGCCGGCTCCTTTTGCAGAAGCTTCCCCCAAAGGGGAAAGGCACGGGAGAGCTGGGTGGCAGGAGACCCGCTGAGCTGCCCCGGCCCCGCTCCCAACACTCATCCCTGCTGACTCAGGAGGGAGGGGGGCCTCAGCCTGAACCTCATTCTTGGAAAGGGAAATTTCTACGCAAGCTCGGCCTTTCTGTGAGTGTTTGTGCTAAGGCACTGGACCACTCCCACCCAGCTGGGACCCGGCTCTCGATCCAATTTCGTTCCTCAGAAAATCACACGGGAGATGAGAGGAATGTGTCAGGTCACTTCCAGCTCCAGGCGGGAACCCTGGCCCCTGCAAGAGCAGCCCTAGGAGAGAACAACGCATCAGCAAGGGGACGTCTGTCCTTCCAGCAGCTCCCCAGAGAGCTGCCTGACCTGGAGACCAGGACATCCACCACCAGGCCGGCTCTGCAGGCCACCGCGCTCTGGAAGGGGCAGGCAGGAGCCCTGCGGCACTCAGACACTGACCCACGCTCGAGGGATCACTTGGCTCCCCACACAGAACGGCCTGTGGCTTCCAGCCCTCGCCCGCCTCGCCAGGGGCAGGAGCTCCCCACAGGAGGGCCTGGGAGCAAGCAGCTCGCACCATCACTCGCAGGGCACGGCAAACATCTCCTGCGCAGCACCGCCAAGGCAGGGCTGTCAATCCGCTCTGCAGACGCAGCGAATAGACCGAGCATAACTCACTGCACCCCCCTCCCCTTCTCCCCAAACCAAAACACACACCCAGAAACAGAAGGAAACCAGGCAGGAAAAACCCAACAGTAATTCAACAACTATTTGAAGCGTTTTCACTCCCAGGAGGGGGCTGATCTGCCCTCTGCCACACCCCCCCCACCAGACCAGTGCCGCCGAGTGCCCCTTGGCCACCCCGTGCCCGGGACCGGTGGTCCAGCCTGCCGGGGCCGTTCTCTGCCCACTCAGCACCGTGCACATCTCAAGCTGGCATCTTGGCGCGAAGGCAACGCCAGATTTCTGTCGGCTGAGCCAACGCGCCTGGAAATGCATGACGACTTCAGCAGATTAATTGGAAACACAGCCTGGGTGTTGCAATCCCAGGAACGGCTCCAATTTCAGGAACAAATGTTTTCATCTCTAACTGGGAGCAGTCACCCAAGTGGAAGGGTGCATTTTTCTTGCTGTAGCTCACCCCTCCCCTGGTACATGGGTGGTGGGAAGGGGCTGCTGCGCCGGCACTCGCATCACCAGGGACCTGCTGCTGGGATTCCCAACGCTGCCAGCAAAGGACGGCCCATGGTTTTGCTGCATCATTCCTTCTGGGGTCTGCAGCCTCTTCACCAACAGCAGGAGGTGGCAGAACAGGAGGGTACATGAGGGTCCCTGCTGCAGCTCATCAGCCCCGCAGCTCCAGCAGCGAGCTCCTCCGCATGGTCCCACTGCACGAGGGCGACGTTTCCAGTTCGTGCACAGGTTAGTTCCCAAAAGGCCCCTGCCCCTGCCCAAAGCCCCGGGAGCAGCAGCTCTGCTGCTCCCTCCAGCAAGGCCGGAAAAGACGTTCCTTTGCTGCATGACTGTTGCACCTTCCGTACTCACACATGGGAACTCTTGCCCTGAAGAATCCCAAACTTGGTTTCTCCTGAAGGACACAGGCTTTGAGAGCTCCAAGATTTGATTTCTGTGCCCACAATACCTGGAGATGACTCTTCTGCTCCATGACCACCACAGACCTCTGAGCAGCACTGGAGAAGAGGCTGACACCGCCTCAACTCTGCTCCTCAAAGCGGGGCCCAGGGGCAAGGACCTGATCCCACAGTGAAGGTCCTGGACCGAACCTGCCAGGGGCTGAAGATAAATCCCCACCAGACCATTCACTCCATCTAGTGGCAAGCCATTCCCAGGCTTCCAGCTTATTTCCGCCCTCCTCTCCCCTTTCCAGGAGTTTCAACACCATTTGCCATTTCTCTGCCCAGCCCTGTTTGCTGCCAACCTCCCGCGCTCTCTTAGGTGGTCCCTGTGCAGCCATTGCAACTCTCGATGTTCTCCCTTTGCTGCCAAAGTCGAAAAGCTCTCCTGCAGCTCGGCAGCGGCTTCCCCGCTCCCAGAGATAAGGGAAGGAGAAAAGCTGGTCTGTGCACCCTCAGAGCCCTGGCAGGGAAGTCTGCTCTGATAGCCTGCTGCCAGGGCTCCTGCATCCCAAGAAAAACTGTGTGGGCTGTGGAAAGGGCATGTGGCTGCTGCTGGAGACAAAAAACCGGCAAGCCGGGAGCTCAGGGACGAGGCTGAGGGAGCAGCCAGCTCGCTGGGCTCCGGCGAGCCTGCACGCAGGTCAGCGAGCACCCAAATGGACACCGGGGCTGGCTCTGGCCAATGCCGGTCTCTGCTGCAGATGGACACAAGCCACTAATTTAGATATTCTGGCAAATTAAAGCCACCGGCTTTTGCCCTGAGATGTTGCTGGGAGCTTTGCTTACCTGAGAGCCTGCTGAGAGATCTTTGGGGTATCCCAGACCCTCCGACAGGCGAGCTGTGTGCTAACCACACAGCAGCCAGTGGCGTATAACTGGGAGTCCCTCTTCTGAACTGGGCTGTTGCTCTCGGACTGGTAGGTAGGTGGGTGAGCGCTGACAAAGCCTCGTCCCTCACTCCCAGCGTGAGGAACATGCAAGAGCTGTTGTGAGCAGATGGACATGGAAGCCACAGGGATGGAGGGGGAAGCTGTGGGGTTTGCAAGGGTCTCCTTGGGCAGGCAGCACTGGTGGAGGCCTCCACCAGGAGACAAGACAGCAGAAGGGAGGACATGCAGATCCATGCAGATCCAGCACACACCCAAGCTCAAACCAGGCGCAGCCCACAAATCCTTCTGCAAGATTCTCTGTCTCACCTCCAGATGTGCCAGCACCCCATCCTACACCCTGCACCCCTCCCAGGCTTCTCCTCAGACACACCCTCCACCTTCTTCGCTCACTCGGCACATTGTCCCAGACACGTCTGTGCGGTGTCAACGGCCTCTCCGTGCCAGCACCCGGCCTCTCCAGCATGGCAGCAGCCAG
This sequence comes from Buceros rhinoceros silvestris, assembly GCF_000710305.1. Lineage (NCBI taxonomy): Eukaryota > Metazoa > Chordata > Aves > Bucerotiformes > Bucerotidae > Buceros > Buceros rhinoceros. The sequence continues at coordinate 7,147 of NW_010395091.1, forward strand.
TGGGTTCCCATCGCCATCACGGGCTGTCACCCAGTCTGGGCTCCTGCAGATGACAGAGCCAACCTCCACCCAACCAGCACAGTTACTCATGAGTAAGCGAGACCCAACAAGACATCCAACCTGACAGCAAAGTCCCACCAAGGAAAAAAAAACACAAAAATCCTCCCAGTTCCCTGATCTTGACAGATCTTTCAAGGGTTCATCATTGTTGTTGCTACAAACCCACCCCTCAAAACACAAGTGGAAAAGGCAGCCGGTAAAACCAACAGAACCGCAGACGACACTCGGAGCTCTTGGGCCAGGAAAGGAGCAGCCCCCAGCCATTTCTCCAGGGACTCCCTTCTGCTGTGATCTGGCACAAGGAGAGATAGACGTGACACTGCCGGGACTGTTCGGACGGGGCCAACTCAGAAACCACAAGCCAGCCTCTGCCTCCAACACGTCACTGCTTCAGTCCATCAGCCAACGCGGCCGATGCCTTGAGCCTCCTGCGCCGAGATAACCTGAGCCTCATCCTCAGCTCTTCCTGCAAGGCAGATCCTGCCCTTCCATAGTTTTGAATCTTTTCCACTCAAAACACAGAGGAGAGGGTGCAGTGCTGGCCACAGCATTAAGACCAGTCAAAGAGTCACGTGCTACAGAGACGACCACATCTCCGTAGTCCTCGGTGCTTCTCGGTATCACTCAAGAAGCACAGACTCAGCGGAGCCTTCATCCCTGCTCGGTTATTTTCCAAGACTCAAGCACAGCCACCACGGCATTGCCAGAGCGGGACCAGCACCATCTCTCTCCCGCCGGCTCCGTTCCTGTTCACGGATACCAACACTGCTGATCCACGACAGATAAACCTCTACTAGCAACACCAGCCAGGCCACCACTGGGAGACAGAGGATGCCTAGTAGAGATAAGCTCCAGGTACATGTTTACTGCTTGGCTGAGTCCACATCAGGAGCATTTCGCAGCTACAGACCAGCAGCACAGGGCTCCTAGTCCTCAAAGTCCCAAGACTGGTTTATCCTCCCAAGGTTAACCTCCCCCTCAGCACTTAGAAACGAAGGTAACGAGCAGCACAGAGCTGATGTGGAGCTCCCCGGCGCCCTGCACAGCTCCTGCCTGTCAGGACAGGGTTCCTCAGGGTGCTGTTCGCCCCAGAACTCGGGGTCCACTGCAGCACCTCTTGGTGACCAAGGAGACACAGAACCCCCCCTGCTTGGCCACTGCCCACTGTGGGTATTTATTTTCACCACGGTAACCAGCCCCCCTTATCTCAGCTGGGATTTACGTGACGGTGCCTTAAGTATTTCCCAGTCGGTCCTGAAAAATAAGACTCTGGAGTCTGACTCCAGGGGAAAATCCAAATCCAGCAGCTCCAGCTGTGATTCATCGGCCAGAGTCGACGTTTTGGTGCAGATGTCTGAGCTGGCTCCAGTGACACCAGCAGCATCCTATAACGGTGCCGTTTGTCCACCCCGGCAGCTCTGCCGCCTGCCCCACGTGCGGCAACGGGGGGTTCAGGCTCACGTGTAAACATCACCACTGCAAACAGCCGAAACTCGGGGCGTTAAGTGCTGCTTGGTGCCCTCCAGGCACATGAAACCTGGGCTGGAACAGCACTGCAGGGTCTGTGTTGCTCTAACACCTTTGAAAGCTGCAGCCAGCTCAACCCACAGACACCAAAAACTTGGTCTGTCCTCCCTCCCTGGGCATTCCCCCGCTTTGGGGGCACCACGCAGCCCTACAAGTGGTTTTCCGGCACCAAGCACCTGCCCAGCTCGGCTGGGCCACCCTGGGAGGACGGGCAGGGCTGCACGCTGGGTGTTTGCGGCACTCCGTGTCCGTACAGGTGTAAACCTGGATGTTTGCCTTCCTGGGTGGTTATCTCCGGGCTGTGTCTGCACACAGACTTATCTCGGAGGGGAGGGGTGTGTTGCTCCTGCACACACGGTTACCTCCAGGGATGTGGGCCTTCCTCCGTGGCGAACGCCGCATAGGTGAGCTTACCGGTGGGCACCAGGGCTTGGTACCCCTCAGTCCCTCGGCTGCCAGCAGCGATGCTGGGGCCCGCAGGGGTGCTCCCGCTCTTCTCCATCGTTCCTGCCCTCTCCCTAGCTCAGCCCCAGTCCCTTTTTCACCACCCAAGCAGCCAGCACTGGAAAACACAGCAGCTCTTAGAAGGAGGGGAAGGGAAGGAGCTGTGGGAAAGGCAGAGCAGGGAGGATGGAGGGATGATGGGGTCCGAACGGAGGAGCACTGATGCCATCTGGACTTGTTTGGGGTCTCCCCACAACTTCTCTTGACAGAACAACCCCAGGAAGAGTCTAAATCTCTACCTAAATACCTCACTCTTACCACGTCACCCCAACTCTCCAGTTCACAGAGGCCACAACTGACTCAGCCATTCCTAACGGTCAGCTAACGTGGCCAAACCCTTCGGAGAAAGCCCCAGCACACCCTCACGACTGGCCCAGTGAGGAGCTCTGCTCTGCCTGCTGCCGTCCCAGGCCACCACCTGCTCTGGGCAGGGAACAGCTCGCTCTCACGTCACCGCAGCATCGTTTGGAGACCTCAGCCTCCCGTGCACACACCGGCACTGCTCGGCTTCGGGGGCTCCAGCCCTACCAGAGCGCTCTGTGTTTCGCCCAGCGCTTCTCATTCTCTCCAAAAGCCCCAGAACGAGCTGCAGCGACAGCTCCTGCGCCTCAGCGGGGGGAAGGACGGCTCCCAGCCTCCCAGACAGGGCTCTCAGCAGTGCCCCGGGACGTTTGCTTTTTTCACAACACCAGGATATTGAGTCATGGGCAGCTCCCCGCAGCCTGCGCTCGCCCAGGCCATCACCCGGCTGCTGGGACGCGCGTCGGTGCTCGTCTTACCCAGCCACGGCTCCGTCTCCAGGCTCTCCGCGCACACTCGACCCTCTCCCTGGGCTCAGCGGCTCTGAACCTGCCGAAACGAGGACGCTGGGAACCTCCTCTTCTGGCAGAGCTCCCGAGCCAACACAGCTTGTGTATTCGCCGCCTTAGATCTACCCGGTCTCCTCTAATTTGCCCAAGAGCCTCTTACGCCCGCAAGTTCAGCTGTGACGGGCTGTGGGAAACCTCAGCTTTGGAAACGCTGCCTTTACAGTGATGCAACTCAGGAGACATTTGTCATCCCACTTTGTTTTTAAGGGGGTGAGCGGATGAAGCAGCCCGGTTTGGGAGCTGACCCCTGAAGCAGACGGCGGCGGCTGCCTCCTCGCCGCCCGCTGGAGCTGTAACCCTGCTCCCTTCCCCTCCCTCCCCCACAGCCCCGGTCCCTCTGCTCACACGGTTCCTGCAATTCCTGGCCCTCGGCTGCGATGTGTTGCACAGCTTCCGCCACCATCTGGGCTCCATTTAGGGGAGCTGATGTTTTTCACAGGGCTGTAATCTAAACTTTGGTATTGAGTTTACATCTCGCATACCAGCGTCTCACCACCCAGCCCGGCCATGCCGGAGGGGCGTCGTGGCTGCCAGGCTCTGTCCTGCCGCAGGAGGATGCAGCGTGTCGGCGGCTGCACCGACCCGGGG
>NW_010395091.1:10894-12130 GCF_000710305.1 Buceros rhinoceros silvestris
CCCCAGCTAGGCCCTGGCCGTGCCATTGGCCTCGAGCAGGGAAAGCCCAGCAAGCTGGGAATCGGGTCAGCCTCCCCCGGGAGGGCTGCAGATGGGAGTCAAAGTCCTAAATCAGCATTATCCAGGCTCCATCCCTAGCAGCAGGAAATTCTCCTAATTTTTTGGCCTTAAACCCTAATCTCCATCCAGACATTGCAGAGTCTTTCCAAAGAGTCAGGTCCTTCTTTTGTGGAGGCAGGGAACGGACACGAAGAGCTGTTGGGAGCAGAGGAGCGTCCAGTGCAGCATCGCAGGCCTGGCTGCTGCTCAGCTTGACCCGCACCGAGCAGATAGAGCCTCCGAGGCCATCCAGACATTGCAGAGTCTTTCCAAAGAGTCAGGTCCTTCTTTTGTGGAGGCAGGGAACGGACACGAAGAGCTGTTGGGAGCAGAGGAGCGTCCAGTGCAGCATCGCAGGCCTGGCTGCTGCTCAGCTTGACCCGCACCGAGCAGATAGAGCCTCTGAGGCCAAGTTCTAACTCTGTCTCCACCAGCAGCAATCCCAGACTGCCCAGTCCGAGTCCCCGCAAGCCAAGCCAGCACACCAGGAAGATGAGACACAAAGGGATGGTCCGCTCTCACCGCCACCGCTGACCACTGGCAGAGGCCTGCTTTGACACTGCCTTTCGTCCTCTCCAGCCGCAAATGGACAACCCAGCGCAGGCTCCCAACCCCTCCTGATGCAAAGTTTGGTTATAAATTCAGCCAAGTTAAAGAAGTTTGAAAAAGCACAAGTGTCACCCATTATTGTGTCACATCAGACCATGCTATGAGCAAGTCAGAGCAAACTCCACATCTTTACCAGGAGACAGAGGCTGGACATCCCCTCACCACTACCACCTCTCTCACACCCTCCCCAGCACCAGTTCCCACCTGCCACGCCGTAAGGCTCCTCAGCCACATCCCTAGAGCCAGGCAGCAGGAGTTCAGGCTCATGCCCCTACTGCCGGCACTCACCACACAGCCCAGACACCGCCAGGCCACGAGCTGCTGCGCTGTTCGGGGAAGGGACTGGCCAGGGCCTGGGGTCTCTCATTAACGGCACAAGCAGCACCACCCAATGCAACAGCAGCCCCTCCCACAGAGGTGGGACACGCTGGATGTTTCAGGCAGATCTCTGCTCCCAGGAGCGTGCCAGGATGCCCAGACTGGGCTGCTACCAGCCCGCTCCCCACCCGGTACACCGTCTACTTAACA
>NW_010395091.1:12176-12399 GCF_000710305.1 Buceros rhinoceros silvestris
ACACGCGGGATGTTTCAGGCAGATCTCTGCTCCCAGGAGCGTGCCAGGATGCCCAGACTGGGCTGCTACCAGCCCGCTCCCCACCCGTTCCAGCGTCTATTAAACAGACACCAAAATCCACAAGAAGCCTCTAGGAAGGAGCTGCTCGGAGCATCTCCCATCTCAGATCCACCTATTCCTTCCAAACGGAGAGCAGAGTCCATCGGCTGGGGGGCAAACGGGG
>NW_010395091.1:12415-12657 GCF_000710305.1 Buceros rhinoceros silvestris
AGCTAGCTCCAGGGCTGCCACTGTCCCAACACGGGACGTCAGAGCAGCAAGAGGATGAAACCCCGGCTGCAGGAAGGCCCCTGCTGTGGAAGTGCACGTCAAAGAAAAGCCAGGTTAAAAGCCAGCAGACAAGGCAAGGTGCTGCATTTGCCCAGGGGCTGGCATGACAGCTCCTCTGTGAGCCACCGGCCCGGCTCGCCAGCCCCCACAGTTATTTCTGCCCCGCGAGGGCTCGCAGCCGC
>NW_010395091.1:12882-17985 GCF_000710305.1 Buceros rhinoceros silvestris
CTACCAGCCCCCAGGTGGTGAGCCTGACCCGAGCGCTGCGGGGGCAGCCGCAGCCCCCCCCAGGCACCCCCCTGCACCCCGACACGTCCACACTGGCCTCCCTCCTCCCTCCACCCAGCTGCAAGGTGGGCAGAGCCCCAGCCGGCATCCAGAGGGGCGGCTCTGTGATCCAAGGTGGCTCGGTCCCAGCAGCCCGCGAAGTGCGGCCAAAACCAAAAAATAATGTTTTCATACTTCGACTTTTCAGGCAGGATTTAGTCATTTGTGGACACGAGGGCTTGGCAGGACCCTGCTGCCTCACTCACCTACTCCAGCAAGCGGCTGTTTACCACCGCAGAGGCATGAAGGTGGAAGGAGAGAGAAGATTTGTGATTTAATCCAGGTGAATTAGTCCTGCTCCCTTTACGAAGCATCCTGCTGACGAGGAAGGGGGGGTTCAGCATCCGTGCGCAGCTCGGGACGGACCCACCACACACAACCAACTCCAACGGCCCCACAACGAGCTGCCTGGCCAAATCCAGCAGCACCTTTTGCCCCGTCTACCTAATGGCTAAAAAATTAGTTATAGGCAAAAAAGCCAAACCCTCTCTGAGCAGAGCAGCTGTAAAGAGGCCGAGTGGCTGCGACCGGGTCGGTCATACTAGAAAAGCAGGTTCCAGCCCTGTGAGGGTTATACAAGCCCTGTTTGCTTACCCCTGCACTGGGGCACTCAGAGTCTGCCTGACACGGGCGGGGAGACCAGAAGTGAACTGGTCGTCAACACAGGCTCGTGGCAGGTAGCTGGGGGTACCCCTCAGAAATGCTCTGTGCCACAGGTTTGGCCCCAAACTGCTGCAGCCTGGGCCTGACGGGGGCAGGGGTCACAGAGCCAGCCCAATGCACAGGAAGCTTTCAGAGAGGCTGGAAACAATCAGTTATAGAAAGAAAGTACGGTGGCAGTGAAACCAAAGCAGGGAAGAAGAGCCAATGACCGAGCTTGATGTGCCACCTCCACGTCAGATGAAGCCACCGGTAACAGCCGAGGTCGCAGCAAGCCTGTCCCACCTCAGCATCCTGCAGACCCCTTTACAAATTCCCTGTCTGAGGTGGAAAGGCTCACTGGGTTCTTCTTTCCAGCCCAAGACAGGCAGCCCTGCATCTGCCCCCTCCCACAGCTCCCAGGCCAGGTCACAAGCACAGCCGGGTGCTCCAGGCTGTGGAGAAGAATGGGATGACCTTCATCCATCAGGGTTTGCAGGAAGGAGCTCATGTGGAACTAAGGAAAGAGCTTCTGCCACGACACGGCCTTATTCTGCCACCAGTGCTACAAGCGCCTTAGTTCCTCACCCAGCCCCTCACCTTAGCCCTAAACCCACCTTCCAAGCATCTCAAAGCTCTGGCCATCACCACTTCAGAACAAGCCCAGTGCCAGGGAACCCCCAGGGAAGTCACCGACAAGGCAGGAGAAGACCTTTCTGACAAGCCGTGATCCTCCGCACACCCGAACATGTTCCACAGGAGCCACAAGCCCAGCTCTGAGTGCCAGGACAGCCCACGGAGCATCTGCAGAGGAGTCAAAGTGCCAGGAGCCCTTGCCCTCAGGAGCTGGGGTCTGCTTTAATGCCCTAATTCTTCTCAGTGAGTTGACAGGAAGGTTAGATCCTGCTCTTCATCTTCACCTTCCAGGGTCTGGCCCATCAGAAAGGACGAGCTCCTGCCAGCAAACGTGTCCTCAGTGCCAGACAGCAGCCACCAGCCACCACGGGCCTCTCTTGGTCTCAACACCCAGCCCTGGGCGTGGGATGAGACAAACTGGGAAGGCAGGTTTCGAACACATGAAGGCCGCTCCACCAACCCCTCCAGTCTGCGCGGTGGCTCCCGGCACAGCAACAGGCAAAGGGTTTGTCCAGCCGCAGAGCCAGGACCCCCCTCCGCAGCATCTGAGGAGAGCGCAGGGAGCCAGGCAGGGTTTGAAAAAAAAAACCAAAAAGGGAAATTGCAAGAAGCAACGAGGAGCTTGCGACCATGCCTCACGTGTCTTAACCTGCCGCTGCTTCTGATGAGCTCTGAGGGCCAGGAGACACGAGCTGGGGGACAGACTCGGCTGCAGGAGAGCGGACAAGGCTCACCACACGCTGGCACTTCCCCCAAACCACTAAACAACGCCAGATCTGTCAGCAAGACTGTCGTTACGGTTAGCCAGGGTGCCTCGGTGCGGAGAAAGAGGATAAACCAAGCCTAATCTGGAGCTCCAGATGAGGACAGCAGGAGGAGGGGAGAAAAAACCATCCCATTCACTCCAGCAAAATACTAGCCCTGCTGCAACTCCCACCTCAGTGTCCGATTAAAACTTTTCAGGCACGAGCCCAAGGCTTATCTGCTGCTCCCCTCCCTTCTCCCACACTTCTGTTATTAAACCAACGCCACTTATCTACAAAACCTGCCTCTTAAACCAGCACAGCCACATCACGGTTCCTGCAGTGTTGACGCTCCGCCAGGTCCCTTTGCTGAAGTGGAGAGCCCAAGGGGATGCCGAGAGCCCACAAACCACATGCCGTCTGCCTTCACAGCTTCTCCACCACTTGGGTCCCGCCGCGACGGGGGGTCCCACTGCGACGCTCTGCAGCAGCATCTGCATTTTCACGTGGTGCTCAAACGACTCAGGGCATCCCGGACCTCCACAGAGCCTGTAGCCAAGCCAGCAGGGAGCAGGTCTCCAAGGAAAGGGAGTTACTCCAGAGTTGTGCTCCGTGACCAAGCGTGGGACAAAGCTCACAGGAATTCACTGAGGCAGCGCACGGAGCAGCAGCACAAACCCAGCAAGCCCCGGGCACTGGCAGGAGACGTTTTCCGCCTCTGTGCCCTCCGGACAGGCTCCACCAGAAGCTGTACAGCTGTCCCGAATTTGAAGGGCAGATAAGGCTCAAGTGATTCATTCAGTGTAAACCTTTATTCGTTCTTGCTTACCCAGACGGAGCCAGCAGCTGCTAATGCCGAACTGGGCCAGCTCCCAAGCGCAGACAAAGGCCTGCAAGGCTGGGTTTAAGGAGGAACTGATTGTTCAAAAAGCAATCCTGGAGTTAGAAAGGGAGTGCAGCGCAGGAGGAAGAGGAAGCCAGAAAGCACCTAAAAATAAATTTTAAAAAAAGCAGCCAGGCTCAGGACAAAGGCCTTTCCTGCACGTGACCGTTACCCGCAGCGTAGGCAGGATGCGAGCTCGGTACACAACACTCACTCCCCAGCAACCCCACGTACAGCGCCTCAACCACCCCCCAGCACACAGCACGAGCCCCAGCCAGCACCTTTCGCTGCTGGGACAGGCTTGTTTCTTCTGTGCCATAAATCCCTCAGGATGCTGCCTGTGCCCTAACCCCACTCCTGGGTGGAAATCCACCCAAGCCCAGCAGAACTAGCACCAGACAGCTTCAACAACAGCGTGGAAAAGTGAAAGGAGTTTAAACGAAGTCTGGGAAACAAGATCTGTCCCCAAACACACTCCCAAAAATAGCCAAATCCTACAGAAGGACTAGCAAGGGGTCTGTCTGCCTCCATCCAGGCAGCACCTTCACCAGATCTGGGCAGGAGCTGGTGGATACATGGTGAGTTTCCAGTGAAACAGCCAGAAAAGGCAGAGCAGGCAACAGAGGAGCCTGTCCTGCGCTTGCCGGTACGACTGGGACCAACACCGTCTGCTCCTCTGCTGCGGCAAGCCCCACGCAGGCCCCGAGCTGGGACCCTGCGTACGGGCGATCAGAACCTCGAAGCCTTTAAGCTGCCCCTGCAGTGGCTGTGCCCATCAGACACAGACCAGAGCTTCAAGCCCACGGGTGAACCGTTCTCCACGGACCGCATCGAAGGACGCTCTGGGAATACCCTGAGCCGGCCCCCCCGACCAGCCAGGACTCCCAGCCGGGCAAGGAAGGAGAAATCCCCCAGGGATGAGAAAGGCACTTACAGGACGGGCTGAACATCACCAGCGAGGCAGATATCTTCAACCTCGGTGCCACACTCTGAGAACATCCAGCTAGTTCCGCTCCCGGGAAGCCACCGCTCCGCATCCCACATTCACTTCTGCTTCGCTCCTGCCACGCGCGGATCTGCTCATCAGGACAGGAGTGAAGACGTGGCTGATAACGCTGCTCGTAGACGGGGCAGATGCACCAGGCCCCTCAGCAGACTCTTGCGTACTGAGTCATCTCCCCCGGAGCCGTCTGCCTCCTCCGGAGCGTGTACCGGCCCCGGCGACTCTTAGTTCATACCCACGGTCACGGGGCTCTTTCTGAGCACACAGGTCTAAGGCTGCTGAGCAGGGCTCTGCCCAAGCCGCCCCTTCAAAGCTGCCGTGAAACGCAAATAAAGCTCCTGCATGGTATAAATTTGCTCGTCTTTACTCTACGGTCCTTGAACTCATGACTACTGAGTAACGCGGCTTGCTCAGCTAACCAGCAAGCTAAGAATAGAGACCTTGAAGTGAAACCTACTGGGATTGGCAGCTATTTTGAGCGCTCAGCCGGCGGGGCAGCGTGACATAAGAGGATATAAAGAGGAAACTCTGCACAACAACTCTCACCTCACCAAGAAAGATTGGGGCAACAGAAGGTAGAGCCACCGCGCGTGCTTTTAAGGCAAAGCAAATGCTGCAACGAGTTCCCAAGGCCATCTCCCACCACCTTGCCAGCTCATCCCTCAAAACCCGAGCCACGGTGCCTGTGTTCGTAGCAGTGTGATACCGAGGGGTTGTCCCCTAGGCACAGCCCTGGCCCCACAACACCCTGAGCATTCTCAGAACCGGCTGAGCCCACCAAGGACTGTGCAGCTGGAGCCCAGCAGACCCCGGCCCAGCGTGGCCATTGCTTCTCCCCACCTGGGTTTCAGCAAAACCCCAGCAAAGCACCTCCCGCGCAGCCCACGGTGAGCAGAGCATGCTGCCGCAGGTCCGGCCTGCCCAGGCACCTCCTGGAGGAGGGCTGCCAGATCTGCCGCCACCGAGCACTGACACTCACCTGAGCCAAGCCTCAAGGGAGCCGACGCGACCAAAGCACCCACAACCTCCAAACCCTTGGTCCTCTTTGGGACCCCAAGCAGACCCCTGCAGCTCTTCACCACAGCACCCCCTTAGAAGAG
>NW_010395091.1:18133-20588 GCF_000710305.1 Buceros rhinoceros silvestris
CTTGCCCGGTCACCGGATGTGTTCCAGAGAGTTCTGGTCTGGTTAGCGACACCATTAAGACTAACGCAGTGAAATTTAAACGGCACTGCTGGGAGCATGTTTGATTTCAACCCTTAGATACTGGGAAAACAAACATTCGAGCTCTGGTTTCTGGAAATCAAACTCCCCACCTGAAACCAGTCCCTGCAGCAGCTCTGCTCGCTCCCAGCGAGTCCAGCACGTCAGCACAAGCGCTGCAATACTCGTGACGCCAGCACATTCTGCCAGCTCGCTCAAAGCCGAGCAGCGTACTTCCCACTGGGTTTTGGACAGGAGTAAGTCGTGAGCAAGGACTGACAGAGTCAACGGTGCTAAAGAATTGGATTCCTCAAACCCACCGGCTTAGTGTTACAAAAACATCCTCCACAGCTTACCCAGGGCATCCGAGGGAAGGCGGCACCTCCAGCCGCGGCTGCTCATCCCGACAGCCAGCGCTCATCAAGGCCTCTGTCACACCGCCCGCGCGACCCGGCGGCTTCACAGCGCCGGAGCCCTCTGAATGCCCAGCACAAGCCGCACATTTGCTGAACGCTGCAGTTCAATTATGACGGTGGCCTGAGCCAGTGCTGCCGTCCTTGGCCCACCCCATGCCAGCAGGTGACAGACACGCGGCCGCAGGGACCCAGACAACCCAACCACCCTGGCACTGTGGCAGGGCTTGTCCCCAGTGTGGGGAACCCCTCTTGTGGGACACTGGCACCTTTGGCTTCTCTGGGGACACAAGTGGCACCAAGGACAAGGAGGATCCACCCGGGCCATGCCCAGCGCAGAGGGGAGCAGCGGGGCCACGAAGGGCCACAGGCACACGAGGATCTCCCGGTAGTTTCACCAGGCTTCGATGCACCCCCGAGCCGTGGAGAACTGAGGCCTCTGAGGGGTGGCTGAAGGCAGCTGGATGGAGAAGACAGTCTAAGGCAGGAAGAGAAGAGACTCTCTTCACTCGGTAGTTGCACCCCCAGGCTACGGATAGAAACATCCTCTGCAAGAAGCGCCTCAAGCCTTGAGCAAACCTAGAGAATTTACATAAGCCTTGAAGTTCAGGATACGCATAAAGGAGGAAATTCAGAGGCTCAGTCTGGAGCACTGCGGAGGTGACGCTCTCCACATTTTCTGTGCTGCCCAAGGCTTCGCTCTTACGCAACTGCAGCTTTTGAAAAGGCAGCCTCACCACCAGCACTGTTTCCCCCTCCCTTGCGTAAGAGATTCCCTTCTGCGAAGGCTCAAGAACATCCCCTGGAGAACCGCTCCCAGCACCACATCCCGCCTCCTTCCTGCGGCACCGGGGAGCCCACTCCTCCTCGGCACCCTGCCTCCGGCCCCCGGGCAGCTGAGCTCCGAGGCACTTGCAGAGGAAGGACGCTCTGGAGGCTCCTTGGACCTGCTGCTCTCTCAGAGAAGCAGATGAGCCAAGCAACAGGCTGAAAGCTTCCAGCTAGAGCTGGAACACAAACCGGAGCAGGACGCCTTCCCACTGCATCGTTACAAACACCCGCCACACTCTTGCAGAGGGGAAGCTGCAGGAGAACTGGGTGCACTTGTGGGAAAGGTTCAGGATCACCCAGCATGACCCAATGAATCAGTCCAGGCAAAGGCAACCCCGTCAAGAACCCCAGGCACGCCGGGAAGCCCTGACGTGCTCATTTCAGGCCTTCTAACATCACCCGAGGCAGCCCTAAAGCGACCGAAGGTTTGGGTCTTGGTTTTGAGGTCTGATGTCAGGATAGCTACAGGAAAGCAGGGGAACGGGAAGACTCCGGCCCCAGAGACACCTTCATTTTGCACCACCACCTCACTTAGCCTCAAGCGTGGGTGGACTAAACCTTCCAGATGAGGGAAGACGATCAGGTGCAGGAGATGGATGTGCTGAGGTGCTGAAGCATAACAGAGCGCTGCTGTCCTGCTCCAGCCCCTCTTCAGGGTCAGGACCCCCGTGGAGACCCTCCCTGCTGAAGACCTCTCTGGGTGACAGCGTGGCGCTGACTCAAGGCTCTTTCCTCAGCATCCTCAGATATTGCCTAACAGGGCCCTCGATGACACGGACACGCGGCACTCATACCAACCCGCCACCTCACCGGCCGGCTTACGGTACTTCTGCCTCACGCCGAGCGCTCACCGCCCTCCGCCAAGGGCTGATGTGCCTCAGCACGAATTCCTCCTCCAAGGTGAGTCTGGGAAATTTCCAAAGTCAGTTCGAGAAGCGCTCGGGCTCCGTCTGCTATTTATAGCTCGAGAACTGGGACGATGCCACCCAGGCTCAGCAGCTCCGCTGGCTCTGGCTAAACTCAAACTCAAACCCCAATGCCTGAACCCTGCTCAACGTGCGGCAGCCTCAGCGCTGCCGACACCCGGCCCGCGTTCGCTCAGCGTCAGCAGCCGCTACCAGAGCTGGCAGACAGCTTCAAGGGGAGACGGAGCG
>NW_010395091.1:21123-21840 GCF_000710305.1 Buceros rhinoceros silvestris
GACAGCTTCAAGGGAAGACGGAGCTCTCCAAGGCAGAGAAAGAAAACAGACCCTTTGCCTCCGTTTGGCAGGACTGAGGTCCCAACTCTCCTCGACTGCCTCGGCTCGGCTTAACACGACCCAAGTTTTCCTGCTAAAGTTAATATTAACAGCATGAGTGATGTTCCTCGCGCCCCGCCAGCCCCCGCGCACCTCCTGCAGGCTGCCCACCCCCTCGGGAGGGGGGTGACACCGTCAGTGTGATGACACCGTCACATCACGCATCTCCAGGGCCACTGCTGCCCCTTCGGGAGGGACCAGAAACCAACCGCCGATGTTACGGCCCCAACAAGGGCAGAGGAAGAGCAGAGCTGCCCAGCGAGGCCACGAGCGGTGGTTTCTGCCGTGCTTTTAGGGCGGCCAGGGCCGTGCCAGCCAAGCGCGGGACCGTGTGGGGCTCTCCAAGGCTCGCTCACAGGGGGCTGCTCAAGCCTGACCCAAGCCCACCCAGCTGCAACCAGACCCCTCAAACTCCGCAGGCCAGGACACGCTTCTCCAGCCGTCTGTCGCCTCCCCCCTTCCACCAACGACACAAAAGCCAGCGGAGGAGCTGCTGTAGGAAGCTGTCCTGGGGAAGGCCGCGTGGCTGCCTGCAGGGAGCACAGCGAGGGAGGGAGACGCCGGCAGCGGGAAGGACTCGGCAGGTCCCAGGGGCCCCTCCACCACCGCACCCACCCC
>NW_010395091.1:21916-22842 GCF_000710305.1 Buceros rhinoceros silvestris
AGGGAGGGGGGGAGACGCCGCCAGCGGGAAGGACTCGGCAGCTCACAGGGCCGACTCAACCCCCGCCCCGTCCCGTGCTGTCCCAGAGCGCAGCCACAGGGCTGGATGCAGATCAGAATAAAATAAACCAGATTAGAAAGAACCCCGGCCTCGGTGTCTGAAGCGGAGACTCGCACACCTCCCCGGCGAGAATCGGGCGACGGGGCAGGAGGAGCTGCCCTGTTTCGGAGTGGTGCCAACACACTTGTTTGTTTTTTCCCCTCCCCAAGGTCCCAGCTGTTAAATCCATGACTGCAGATTCAACCAGGCTCTCACGTAAGCCATCGCGTCCCCCGAGCCGAACAGGAAAAAGCCTGAAAACCTGAGCCACAGGCTCCAAATACGTCTCCTTACTAATGACATTTTCAAACTGCAGTTTCTGGATGGTTCGGGGTTTGCAGCTTTCAGCCTCCCAAGAGTCGTTCCCACCCCCGTGCCCCACGGTGGGAGAATTGTTCAGCCTACACCGCGCACCCCAAAGCCATCGGTGCTGCCACTCACAGCCCCAGAGCCACCGGCCTCAGAAGATTTTAAGCAACCAGCCTCTGTTCCCGAGACCAGGTATGAGGCGGGTCTTCATGCCAATCCACAGAGCCTCTCCCTGCTCCGGGGAGGTTCCTGAGCGTCCGAGCCCCGGCAGGACGCAACGAAGCCCTTCAATAAACCGCAGGAGACGACACACACTCCCGTGGACCAACCCCAACACCGCGACTTGTCCATCCCCATCCCCATCCAGGGAGGACCCTGCTGAGGACGGGTCCAACCTCGTGGCCACCCCACACGCTCACGACCGCTGAGCTCCTGACCCTCGGAGCGTGGGGCCCACCCTCCCCATCCTCCCTGAGCGTGGTGCTGAAGCAGACACAGGGCAGAAACACGCCACAGAT
>NW_010395091.1:22911-23599 GCF_000710305.1 Buceros rhinoceros silvestris
GCTGAAGCAGACACAGGGCAGAAACCAGTCACAGATCATCCAATCGGGCAAAAACTTCCCTCCCTCTCCCAGGGCAAGCGACACCTCGTCCCTCCTGCACGCTCACCTCCAAGCCAAGCCCGGCTAATCTCAACACCGCCTCTGCACGAGCCTCCAAAGGCTGGATAAAATCTTTACCATGGAAAGAGGTGTGGGAAGAGCTGGTTTTGAGGAGCCTGGGGACTGCCAGCAAAGGGCAAATCTTGGACGACTCACAGATCTGTGGGCTACTTTGGCTCCAGACAGAGCCGGGTTACTCGGCGTACCGACAGCTCTTTTCCCGGTGCAGCTGCTCACATCCTTTCTCCATGAGGTGCTGGGACAGAGATGCCTCTTCAGCGGATACAGCCACGGAGGACGCAGCCCAGCAGAGCTGTGAGTGTTGCTGCACCTCTGCCCTCAAAGCCTCGCTCCCTGCAAGCGCCGTCCAGCCTTCACAAGGTGACAGGATTAGGCCAAAAACTGGGCCCTTCCATCCCAGACCACTCTGCGATTCTGTAAAAACATTCCAGCAAACAACAGGCCCGGCTTTACCGTATCTAAACACCTGCTCTTGAAGGTGGCCACAGGTCTGCGGCCCTCGTTTGACCCAGGAGTCACAGACCCATGAGCCTGAAGTCTGTCCCTCGCCTGTAGCGGCTTGTCCAGG
>NW_010395092.1:0-780 GCF_000710305.1 Buceros rhinoceros silvestris
GGCTCAGCCCTGCGCGGCCGCGGCCACCGCCGCCGAGCGGTAGGGCGGCCCTACCGCGCCCTTACGCCGGTCGTGGGCAAAAAGGTGGTGTCAGTACCGCAGAAAAGAGCATTTTTCGGTAGTAGGCACACGCAGACCAGCCTTCAGCTATTCACCGCCCAGGGGCGGAGACAGCTTTGGAATTTCAGTTCTAACAGGTGAATCCTAATGCGCTTTATGCTGATTATTCAAAACCAAATCACAACACTGAAACAAACACTTCAAAAATAACTTTTAAATACTGCCACAAAAAGTAACCACATGAATTGCATTTCAGTGTCTCGACTCAGTGGCCATCACTGCCTCAGTTTTTTCTCCGAATCTTTGAACCTGCTGCAGATGAACCCATTTTTGAGTTGTGCGGTTTATACAGTTTCCTTTGCTGTCGATCAAATATCTTTTCTAAACCCAAAGGAGAGGACGCGGTTTGTGGCTACATGGCACCCGTGTGGTAGGTTTTATGAGACACTCAGCGGCAGAGCTAGGAGAGGAACCAGTGAGATACGACCACTAAACAACCACAACCATCACCTGGTGGAATCGCAGCTGCCCTCCAGGGTGGCGAGAGGGCTTACAAAGCTGTTTCCACTGGCAAGGATTTTAGCGGTTGCAAATACAAAGGTAGTCAGAACGTAACCTGAACGCAGACCCAGTGAGAAGGTGAGCCAGGGCGACCAAGAACGAAGAGGAAACCAACCTGCCAACGGCACCAGGGTCTGGAAACTGAAACCGCTGCCTCCG
>NW_010395092.1:841-1237 GCF_000710305.1 Buceros rhinoceros silvestris
AACGGAAACCGCTGCCTCCGCTGCAAGCTCGCATGTCGCATCACCCGTCGGTTACTGGTGAGCCAACGCCGGCACTGCCAGGCTTCACACAGGCGTATCCACCACGGGGAGCAGTGGGACCGGTTCAGCCCCAGCAGCGTGGAAACACGTGTGCCGAGCGCGGCCAGGGCTCCCTCTGACCCCGGCCTCCCGCACTCGGGGCTTTATTTCCCCTTTCGAGGCTGCCACATTACAGGGTTGTTGCTCCCGCAGCTCAAAAGCACGGGAGCATCCCCAAAACCTGTCTAGAGCGTATTCATGAATTCACATGATTAAACGGGTGTATCCTCAGAGTGACTCTGTGGAGGAGGGTTCTCCAGCCGGCTGGGCTCCTGGCACGCTCGGGTGCCGTTACAC
>NW_010395093.1:0-737 GCF_000710305.1 Buceros rhinoceros silvestris
GTACCCGTGCCAGTTTGGGGGACCCATCGGTGTGCCAGCTGTGTGCCCCATCAGAGATTCAGAGACACCCCGCGGCGGGCAGCTCACCCCGTGGCTTGGGTGCTTTTGGGATGTCACCCGGGGCCTTCCATGCTGCCCTTCCTTGGCACGGGGTTGCTCAGGAGGATCTGGGGTCATCTGCTACTCGCTCTGCCCACTGCAAGGATAGTGCCAGTCTGGGAGAAGAGCTTTGCTTCAGGTTCTGGGGCAGGGATTTCTGTCCTGGCGAATGCTCACCTCCAGCACAGGGGCTGCTGGTGGGACATGCTTGGGGACCAACAGCTGAGCAGCACATCCTGGTGGTTATAATAAATCCCTTCCCAGGCAGCAGTGCCCGCGGGGTTGTGTCCCAAAAGGTGCCGAGGGGACGCAGGGGGCTGTGTCCATCCTGGCTCCAGCCAGTCCCCCGTGTCTGGGAAGGGCAGGGAACATGGTGCTGGAGCTGCCTGCATTGCCTAGTCCTGGGGTGTGGGCATCCTGGAGGGGATGGCGATGGCTGTTGCTTGTGCCCTGGCCACCCCAGTTGGTGGAGGTGCCAAGCAGTTGCCCTCTCCTCTGCCAGGCCACGCTGTCCTGTCCCCAACTCAGCCAGGGTCACAGTGTCACTTGGGTGACGTTAAGCAGCTTCCCCAGCTGCTGGGGCTATGGTGCTTGCTGGGCTCCTCCTGCACCTCCGTGGCCACAGTCACCTCCGGCAG
>NW_010395093.1:1279-1566 GCF_000710305.1 Buceros rhinoceros silvestris
CCAGCCCGGCACGACACTGACTGACTGACAGCCCTGGAGATGGGCTTGTGCACGGTCCACTGAGCCCCTGGCATGGCGTCGCAGCGGGGACTGGGCCCGCTGTGGGTGCTGGAGATGGGGGAACAGGGTGCGGTGAGGCGGTGGGAGTGGGCCACCCAAGGAAGGGTGGATGCTGTGGGGTGGCTGGTTTGTTTAGTCCAGCTGGTCCCTGCCCTTCCCGGCAATTCTCCCCACCCTCTTGACAGGGTGGATTGCAGGGGGCTTGGTGCCAGCTGCAGTGCTGCCAG
>NW_010395093.1:1761-2090 GCF_000710305.1 Buceros rhinoceros silvestris
CCTCCATCACCCACAGCCCCCACGGGGGGCCTTAATGGGGAGACATGGGGTCACTGGGGCTTGTGTGCCAGCAGGGCACCAGCCTGTGCCAGGCTGGGCTGGAGCCAGCTGTGGGTACTGCTGGGAGCTTAGGTTTGAGCCCTGGCAGCCCCCGAAGCAGGGAAATCCCAGGGGAGGCAGGGCTGGGGTTGGGCAGGGGTGTCTGATGCTGTCCCTGGGCTGGGCAGCAGGGTCCAACGCTGTCTCTGCCCCTGCAGCTGGGATGAAAGCAGCTCCATCAGCAGCGGCCTCAGCGATGCCTCTGACAACCTCAGCTCGGAGGAGTTCAA
>NW_010395093.1:2367-2680 GCF_000710305.1 Buceros rhinoceros silvestris
ACTGCCGCCTTCAACGAGGGTCGGAGGGTGCTGGCGTGGGGAAACTGAGGCGTGGCACAGGGTGTCTGGTACATACCTCTTCGTGCTGGCTGGTGCTCCCTGGGGGTGGGTTTGGGGTGGGTGCCAGGAGCGTCCCTCAATCCACTTTGCCCACAGCTGCGCACGGACTCAGAGAAGCGCTCACTAGCCGAGAGTGGGCTGAACTGGTACTGTGAGGGTGAGGACAAGGCACCCAAGAAGCTGGACTACGACAGCAGCAGCCTCAAGATGGAGCACGGCTCCTGCAAGTGGCGGGGGGGGGCCCCCGCGGGGC
>NW_010395093.1:2796-3603 GCF_000710305.1 Buceros rhinoceros silvestris
GCACGACTCCTGCAAGTGGCGGCGGGAGCCCTCGGAGGGCAGCGAGGAGGGGCCCAAGGGTGGTGAGCTGAAGAAGCCCGTCAGCCTGGGTACCCCGGGCTCCCTCAAGAAGGGGAAGACCCCGCCAGTGGCCGTGACCTCCCCTATCACCCACACAGCCCAGAGCACCCTCAAAGTAGCAGGTGAGACCCAGTTTGGGCAGTGCTGAGCTCCTCTGATGGTGAGAGGGTTGGGTGGCATCTTTATGGGCCTTCCCTGAGCACATTGGCCATGTGCCTGAGCACATCACCGGTGTCTTGTGGCTGTGCTCGGAGCTGGCAGCTGGATGTGGGCTGGAGGGGTGGTGGGGCTGCGCATCCCTGCAGGCAGGTTGTGGGTCTGGCCTCGTGCTAAGTCCTGCTGGCCCAGGGCCCTGCCTGCCCCATGGCCTCATGATCAAGCACTGGGCTGGAGGCTGGCTAGGTGCACCAGGGGGGCCTGGCTGTGGCTCTGCCCCGACTCCTGGGATGGTGGCACGTCCCTTCATCTCCATCGCATCCCTGTATCACCAATGCCACTGTTGTATCTGGGCTGGTTCACACCGAAGTGTCCCCAAACCCCGGGGACGCTTATCCACCCTTCCTTGCCCGCCAGGCAAGCCCGAGACCAAAGCCACCGACAAGAGCAAGTTGTCTGTGAAGGGCACAGGCCTGCAGCGCTCCTCCTCTGATGCCGGCCGTGACCGCACTGCTGATGCCAAGAAGCCACCCTCGGGTCTCTCGCGCCCTTCGGCCTCCAGCTCCTTTGGCTACAAGAAACCAGCTCCCG
>NW_010395093.1:4161-4526 GCF_000710305.1 Buceros rhinoceros silvestris
TCCCAGCCTGCTGAGCACCAAGCAGGGCGGCATCTCGGTGTCACGGCTCAAGGAGCCATCCAAGATTGGCGCTGGCCGCGGCACACCGGCCCCTGTGAACCAGACAGACCGCGAGAAGGAGAAGGCCAAGGCCAAGGCGGTGGCGCTTGACTCCGAGTGTGGGACGCTGAAGAACGTCAGCTCACCTGAGAGCACCCCGAAAGCCCAGGCCAAGGTGGCTGAGCTGCCCCCCACACCTCTCAGGTACGAGCCTTCCACCCCTGAGGGCAGCAGGTGCCCGGCATGGCTGTGTCCCACACCCACCCATGTCCAGCACTCGAGTCTTATCCACCTCCTTACCCATTCTCCTCCTTCCAGAGCGGCTG
>NW_010395094.1:0-2326 GCF_000710305.1 Buceros rhinoceros silvestris
GGGGGGTGATGCTGGAACAAGCAGCCGGTGCGTCCCCATGTGTGAGGACTCCTCCCTTGCATGAGCAACTCAGGCACCAGAGCCGACCAGGGCATTCGGGGGGAAGGCTTGGGGAGCTCTCCCAACTGTGCTGCATTTGGCAGAGCCGGGGACAGCCAGTGGCTCTAGCGCGCCCCAGCTCTGCAGAGGGATGGGGGCTTCAAAAAAAAAATGGGGTGCTTTCACACGGCTGCAGAGCTCTACCCTTCTCATCTCCCACTGGCGGTGTGCGAGCACGGCTGCGCAGGGGGAAGGGGAAGAAGTGCGCTTTAGGGAAGGGAAAGAAGTGCCATTTCCCACAGCCAGCAAAGAGGCAGAGACCCAAGGGCGAGCCACTGTGATGAGGCATGCGAGAAGCATCTGCTTCCATCCCCTTTCCCATGAAATGCTTCTCTCAGTCCTTCGTCTGGTGTGTGCTGAAGTATTGATTTTCCCCTGGAGTGGATGAGTCACAGAGAAGCTGGGGGGGAGTGGAGGCTGCCCGGGGACCCAAGGGGTCTGGTGTGTGCTGAAGTATTGATTTTCCCCTGGAGTGGATGAGTCACAGAGAAGCTGGGGGGGAGTGGAGGCTGCCGGGACACCCAAGGTGCGCGTGTCCAGTGGGGAGGTTGCACGGGAGGGAGCGGGCACGGATCAGGGGTGCAGGCAGAGAGCAGGAAGGTCCAGGGGTCTGGGGCTGGCTCTCTCCTTGCTGACACTGCATGGGGCTCCCCAGCCCTGGGGTAGGAAAGGGGATTCCTCCTCTGAACCTCTTCCTTCTTCCCCTGGGAGAAAGTTACCGTATATAGCAGGGTGAGGTCTCGGCTGCGCCTCTGCTGAATCAGCAGCTGTGTATCTGCTGGCTCTGGAGAAAATGCTCTCCTTGCCCTTCTCTCTCATGTGTCACTCGGCTCTTTAACTGCTGATATCCAGCCTGAGAAAGGGCCAGGGCATCTCCATCATGTTGTGGCTCCACCAGACAAGAGCTCTCCACAGCACACAGCCCAGGGATGCAGCAGCCCCGGGACGTGGCTAGGGCTGGGGCCCCCTGCCCGCCCGGCTCTGTGCGTAGGGCTCTGGGCTCTGCAGTGATGTGGGGGCTGTGCCACATGATGTCTGATGTCGGAAGATGCAGACAGGATTCTGTCCTGTCTCTGTTGAGGTAGGAGGTGATGGTGTGGTGGTATCCCAGCCCTGGTTCACCTCCCTGCCAGGATGCAGTGATATGAGCTGTCTTGTCCTCCTCACACCTATGGGAGGGAGGATGGAGTGTTTCTGCTGCTGGCCAGGCCTCTGGCCGCCCCCGTAACACCTCCTCGGCCCTCCACAGCCCCTCCCTAACGTGTCCACCAGCTCTGGCTGCCAGACCTGTTGCAGTGCTGCTATGCTCCCAGCCTCCGACCACCACAACCTGGCTTTGCTCATCTCTCGCCTACATGGGCGGATAACCTGCTCCTCACTTGGCCAAGCTCTTGTGCTTGCCAGCTTTCCTTGTTGGGGGAACATCTGGATTTTGAGTTATTCCCACTCCCTGCCTGAGCTCCTTGGGTCCTTCCCAAACACCCACCTTCGCAGCTGTACGTGCTTCACCTCCGGAAAGGAGGGATGCCTTTCGCAGACCAAGATGCTATCCCATCATCCCTCACCAGATCCTTGCTGAAGGTGTCAGATGAAGGGAGCAGAGGACAACCCTCTTGGACCAGCTCCTCCACCACTTCCCTAGTGGGTCTGAGCCATCAGCAGACGTGGGATTCTGAGCCAGAGCGAAGGATGTAGCAGAGAAACAAAAAAACTGGGTGGTGCCAGTACTCACACCCAGGGGCTGCAGCTGGGAGAAGGTGGCTTTAACACGGACAAATGGCACATCAAAGCATCAGGACTGGACACAGCTGCTGCTTGAGGACTGGCACGGATGGGAGAGTCCTGCCTGTTGGTGGTTTCCTGCTCCCTCCTCTTTCTGCAGCCTTTGTTTTTCCACACAGACACTTGCCAAATATTGTCCTTTGACTTCTTGTCCCTCACAGCCCCCTCACCCCAATCCCTTGGCTCCTGCTGCTCCCCAGCCTCCTCACTAAGCCCCCCGTGGAAAAGCGCAGTGGCAGCAGGATGAAGCCCCTGCATCTGCTGCATGTCACAGGAGCATCTCAAGGCAACCATGCACAAACAACACTATTTTTGGCAATGGCGACGGTTTAGGGTGTCCACTGGCACCCCCACTGCTCCCACGGGTCACGGCTCCTCGGGCCGCCTGGCAGCCTGGGGACAGCGCAGGGGCAGCCATCGCGCCAAAGCCTCTTTGGGAGGGGGA
>NW_010395094.1:2433-4557 GCF_000710305.1 Buceros rhinoceros silvestris
GGCCATGCGTGCCAGCCCAGTAGCCACTGCCAAGGACGTGCCTGGGCTGCGCGGCCAGTGTTTCCAACCCCTCCCCTCTGCCCCAAGGAGGGAAAAACAGGCCAGTCCTCCTGCAGCATTGCCAGGGTGACATTTTTTTGGCTGCCGTGCTGTCCCTAGCTGCTGAGCTGGCAGGGGCTGTGTACTGGGAGCTGGGGCAGCCCCTCTGTCCCCCCACTAGGGTGCTCCTGCCCAGGGCCACCCAGCATCATGGGACTACCAGCCATGGGATGCAGGCAGGAGGGAGCAGGTGGGAGCCAAGCACAGAGGTGGGGGCACAGCGGGACCCCAGAGGAGCCATGCAGAGATGAAAAATGCCAAAGCTTTGCTGGGGCTTGAAGCCTGAGGGGCAGGCGGGCCTTTTTGGCTGGGGTTTGGGAAGTTGCGTCTGTGAGCGACTGAGCCACCCTCGGAGCACCACTGGTTTCCATTTGGTTGGCTTTCGAAAGAGCTGCCTCCCTGGCAGCATGTTGTCTTGTCGTCCAACCCGCCCCCCCCCTCGCACCGGGCAGTGTTTGTTTGCTTGGGAAAAGATGAGCCTCATTATATGTCCTTCGCACTGGTTTCCATTTGGTTGGCTTTCGAAAGAGCTGCCTCCCTGGCAGCATGTTGTCTTGTCGTCCAACCCGCCCCCCCCCTCGCAGCGGGCAGTGTTTGTTTGCTTGGGAAAAGATGAGCCTCATTATCTGTCCTTCGTGGCTCTCGAACTTTAAAGCACAGCAGGAGGAAATTTTACGATGGGAAACTGCCCCGGTGTCAGCCAGGCGCTTTGTGTGGAGGTCTGCTGGGGAGAATGGCCCCGCAGCGGCAGGGTGGCCCTGGGGCAGAGACCCGCTGGCAGGCACAAGGAAGGCAGGAGGCCTGGCAAAGGTGATGCACTTGAACCTGCCCCGTATCTCTCCCCAGCGAACAAGCCCAGTGACAGCTAGGGGAGCACGGCCAGGGAGGGGCAGTGAGGCCGGTGCCTGGGCTGTAAAGCAGCTCTGTGCTCACCTGCTCCTCGGCGCTCGCAGTGTCCAGGGATATCGTCTCTGCTCTCAGCGAAGCGCTGGCTGCCTCGGTGTGTGGGAAGGTCCAGGCAGGCGGTCAGGGTAGCCCCGACCAGGTTTGCACCTCCTGGCCTGTGCAGTGCTGATAACGATGGGCAGGGCCAGTGCCCATGTCCCTGCTGAGCCAAACCAATGCCTGGAACAACCACCCCAGAGCTGCCCACGCCTCTGCCGCTCTCAGGAGCGTTTACCCGTCCCCTCCCATCAAGCCCTTTAAAAGCCGGATTGCTTTGAAGAGACCGTGATATCTGGGAGGATCATTTTCTGTTTTCAGGGAGATTTTTTCCAAGCACCATCCTTGCCCCAGGACTCTCCTCCCGCTCACTCCACGCCCTCCAGGCCCAGCACCATGACGAGTCCTCCTGCAGCCCATCCACCCCTCCAAAAACCCTGCATGAGATGGCAGCCCGGTGACTCAGGGCTGCCACGTGTTGCCTTTTGTGCAGCTCAGGTACTGGGGCAACGCACATCAGCGTCTACCTGGAGGAAAGGAATCCAGCTGCGGGAGAAGAAAGGGGCGGTAAATCATTCAGCACCCAGCTGGGAAAGCATAAATTTAACAGTCCCAACCGCATGAAATGGTTCTGCACCGAAACAAAAGGCAGCTTCGGCATCTATTCATCACCCCCAGACTGGGGTCATGCCGAGGGGCTGCCTGCCTTGGGCTCCCTGGTGCAAAGATTTATAGCCAAAAGACAGAGAGCGATAGCACGCACCTCTGCAAGCAGGGAGCTGAGCAGCTGGCTGTCATGGTTTACTCTGCTAGATCCAAACCATGCTTAGACTAAACACCGCCTCTGCCATCATCAGTGAATCACTTCAAGATCTCCTGGAAGTTTCCAGGGCTTGGATTTCAGAAGCTGCTGCCGCAGGGCACTAAAATGCTGCGGAAGACAAAGCAAGGTGTGGCAGGTTTGGTGGGGATTATCCTACTCTCCTGGGGCTGGGACTGGAGGGAGATGAAAGTAAGGGGAGGAGATGAAAGTGGGGCAGCAGCAGCAGCCTAATCCCCTTTCCCTGCACCGGAAGGGTGAGA
>NW_010395094.1:4673-4927 GCF_000710305.1 Buceros rhinoceros silvestris
GTGCTGCCTCCCAAGCTAAGGCACCCCAGCCCCTGGGAAGGGCTGTCCTAGGATGGTGCCCAGGGACCCCAGGCCCCCTGTCCTGCTGGGCTGGGCTAGGTAAAAATCGTAGAATGGTTGGGTTTGGAAGGGACCTGCAACAAGATCATCTACTTCAACCCCCTGCCATGGGCAGGGACACCTGCACCTAGACCAGGTCACTCAAAGCCCCGTCCAACCAGGCCTTGAACACTGACCGAGATGGGGCATCCACA
>NW_010395094.1:4959-5299 GCF_000710305.1 Buceros rhinoceros silvestris
CTGCAACAAGATCATCTACTTCACCCCCCTGCCATGGGCAGGGACACCTTCCGCTACATCAGGTCGCTCCAAGCCCTGTCCAACCTGGCCTTGAAGACTGCCAGGGATGGGGCATCCACAGCCAAGAAGGGGGCATCTGCAGTTGTACATGGTTCATCACAGGAACAGCCAGAGCGTCAGGAGAGGGTCGTGGGGTTCCACATGCAAGAAGTGAGGGGCTGCTGGAGGAGGAAGGGCCGAGAGAAGAGAGCATGGGGTGCCAGGGTGAGACCCCTCTTCCCTGCTGGGTGCCCTCGAGGCTCGGAGAGGGAGGGGACAAGCTCAGCTCGCTGATTCACCA
>NW_010395095.1:0-3971 GCF_000710305.1 Buceros rhinoceros silvestris
TCCTCCATGTTGAACCCAGGACAGTCATGGCTTCCTTCTGTGAGCATCAGGCTTTACCACACAAGGTGAATGATTAATGTGTTTGGGATGTGCTACCTGGGGTCTGGGGAGCCCTTCTAGGCTGGCTGCTCAGGGAAACCCACTCCCAAAGCTCCTCTGTGTTTGCAGCGTACCTCCTAAAACAGTCCCCTAGAAGGGCTCAGCTGTACTGGCATTTACACCTGTAAACTTAACTGCCTTATCCTGAAATGGAAACTTGAAGTCACCCATGTATATATTCCTTTCTTTACTGTTTTTTGTTTTTAAGAAATTAAAATCCGAAGCCATGAAATGCTAGTTGGTGAGCTGTCTTGGGAAAGGGATAGTGTGTATCCTGCATATCCTGTCCTTTGAGTTCCTTGGTCTGATGGTAGTTGCAGCAAGATTTGAGGAGTGGATGTACAGCACTCATGTCAATTGACCGAAAGAAGCAGCTCAGTTTTAATCCCATTTTTTCATATGGAGAACAAATCTTGGAAGGGGAACAGCCCAATTACTTAAAAGCAAGTAAAAAATTAACTAACGAGTTACAGCAATAACAATGATTTTTCTCCCAAAGTAATGAAACGGTGGCAACGGCAGTAGCGAGGCATGCTACGCTGCGTACCTCTTCAGGCCTAGTAATAGACAGAAGCCACACCTGGATGTTACTCAGGTTCCTCCGCTGTGCTGTTGCTGTGGTGATGAGGTGACCATTGAGCCTGACTGGAGAGCAGATGCAGAGTTACTGATGCCTATGAAATTCTGTAAACATGTTGACATTGTTGGTTTCTAATTGAATAGCTATTTTTGTTAAATAAAACCACTCTGAAGTATCCTGTGTGGCCAGTGTTTGTTTTGTATTTTGATACCTTGCTAATCCACAGCACTGCTGCTGCAGGTTGTTCTGCGCATCTTTGTTGCAAAGAGGGGGGGGAAATGTTGAGGGCAAAAAATGCAAAAAGAAGCAAGTCTTCAAGAAGCTGATAGTTGTTGGCTGGTTTGTGTTGGCTTGCAGAACTCTGTGCAAGTGTGTTGCACTGAGGATCCTTAGGTGCTGAGCAGTTCAGAAACGCCACTCGAGTTCCAATGCAGACCGGGCGGGTGAGGGAGAAGATCACTCACTGGGGTGGGGTAATCCTGGTCAGGATGCATCAGTTTCACTGAGGGTTACTGTAGGAGAAAGCAGGTGTAGGTTTGCTGTGCAGGAGGACCTTACTGTTTACATTGACCTAATTACAAAATTGAGGCCTTAAGGAAGAAATGCTGTAAACTCCCCATCCTGGTACACCCACACCTGGCTGCTGTGCAAAGCTCTACCTCTCTTGTGCTTCTAGAAGAGACGGATTGTTCCTGATATTACAGGCTGGAGGGGAAAGTGGTCTCTGAATATCTGCTGGCAGTTTGGTGTGGGTAGCAGCCCAGCAAGCCTTCCACACAACACCAAAGAAAAAAAAAAAGAAAGAGCAAAGGGGAGGAAGGGGGTGCTTTTTCTTGCCCATGTTTCCTTAAGATCCTTATTGCTAAGGCAGGAGGGATAGAACTGTCGGCATGTCAGGCTTTCTTTGAATGTCATTCATCTGCCTTCCCTGGGTCAGTGCAGGAGTCAGGTGTGTGGGGATGAGCTTCTTCATGGTATTGGGGATTGAAATCTCTGTTTGCATATGACAGGAAGGTAACTAGTAGCTTGTATGAGTGTTTCACTTCTCTGATGCTGGTGAAAGGTGCTGTGACAAGAACCCTGAGGCCGCTCTTGCCTGGGAGCGAAGCAGGTCCACGTGAACTGTGTCAATCCTCCTTGCTCCTCCCATTGCATCCCACCACACCATGTACAGCTGAGAGATCTGAAAAGGAACACCCAGCTGCTGTCAAGGAGCTGAATACAGAACACGGTGTGGTTTCATGGAGATGAGATGAATAACACGCATGGCTGGGGTGTCTGCCTGGGATGCTGTGGCTGTTCCTTTGTTCCAGTCGATGCTGGAGACTGCTGGAGGTGAGTGATAACACCAGATCTGTGTCCCGCACTGGGCTTTCTGTGATGCTGGCAAGAAGTGGTATAGCTTCAAGGCTTTAGGATCACTGTTAGGGGAAGAAGCCAGGTGCTGGACTCATTCTGTCCAAAAAGTGAGGAATATTAAAAGCTGCTAGAGGCTGCTGTTTCAGGAGCAGTACCCACTGCTGTCACCTTGGGCTAGCGCTGGCTGTGACAGCCCACCGAGGCACGGCAGGGTTACACTCAATTGTACTACGTCTGTATGTGTGTGTGAAACAGCTGGGTGCTCTGGCAGTGCTCTCGGGGGAAAGGGAAGGGCTCTGCGCAGAAGTGAATACGTTTTCTTATCTATCAGTGTGATTGTTGCCAGGTATGGGGAAAGAAAAAGGGACTTTGGTTATGGAAGGGGCAAGAGGCTGTGAGCTTTGGACCCTGTTCCCAGCAACTCTCGACAGCGTCAACTGTTTTCTACAAAACGTGCAAAAGGTGTTAAGGTGCTTGTTTAATGTTGTTCTGAAGTGTTACGCAGCCTTTCTCTGACAATCATACTTGCTCTGCATGAATCAGTGTTCCCTAAACACGGTGTCTGATGCATTAGGGACATGGAAAAGAGCATCCAACGTGTCAGGGCCTGTCCTTGGAGATCTGCACGGCTTAGCTGTTGTTTCTGTTGCATTTTTTCATAGCCCTGCTCTGTAGCTCCCCCACAGACAGGAACATCTGAAAACCTAAATTTAATGACATGCGGGTTAATGAATGCATGCATGAATTTACGTAGATTGACCTTAAGATATCATTAAGTTATCAAGCATCACAGCTTGATCTTCAACAATGGGGTCTAATCCTTGTCTTACAATTACGCTGATTTGTAATTAGTTAAAGAAAGAAAGCGTCTCTTGTGAATGAAAGGGGTGGCACTGGCTTACGACAAAAACAGAGGAAAAAGCTTTGACGTTGTGCTCAGTTCTCTTTATTTAATCTATGAGATTGTCAAAGCCACCTGTCTGTGAAATGTGGAAAATCAGAATTTTGAAATAATGTCTTCAAGGGCGGGGTAACTGCATGACCCTGGGTGAGATTAGTGGTTTGAAGTTTTTCCAGATACGGCAGGAACCACTGCCAAGCAGGTACCCAAGTGCTATCTTGGGTAAATATCAGGGAGTCCTTCTAACCCACTGAAAACAACGCCAAAACCCGTTTCTCTTTCTCACTGCATGGTGTAGGATTAGCAGAAACCCTGAGGTTGTGGAGTCCAACCTCCTCCTGTGGCATGTGGCCTGTGATGACGGATGTCTTCAGAGATTTCCTGAACCTCACCGTGAAGGGATTTTGCTTTCCTACCCCATGCGAATTGAAGTGAAAGGGTAACTAACTCTCCCCACGTTACTCTGAGTTATCAGTGCCCTGGGTAAATTTATTCATGGCTGTTTCCTGCCCATATTTCATTTCATCAGTGTTAATTAACCTTTTAGTGCAGGAGGTGTGTTGCCCTCTGAGGCACGTGACCTTCCTGTGCATGTCTAGACTGTCATCCTTCACTTTGCTGAGCCAGCGTAAGGATGGCTGTAAGACTGGGGGCCATGGCTGTGTGGGGGACAGCGTGATGGACACTGTGTTAGTACCGCCAGCGAGGACAACTCGCTCAGCTCCTCCCTTGCACCCTCAGGGGGCTGTGCTGCCGTGGCCTGGGCCCATGTGCTGGTGGTAGAGCGGAGGAGGGTCGTGCCCCAGAACGTGGTGCTGGGAAGCACTGCGTAACGCTGCACCAGCCTTGGCCACCCTGGAGGGCTGCCGTGGCGTGCTGGGCTGCTTCCTCTTGCCGGGAGCTGCCCTGACGGGGCCGAGGGGTCCGCAGAGATGTGTGCTGTATGCTGGGAGGTTTGTACCTCGGTCTTGTGCCAGTGCTGTGGGTGGGAGTTGAGGCTGATATTTGGAAACTCTTTGGTTTTTTCCAGTA
>NW_010395095.1:4139-4580 GCF_000710305.1 Buceros rhinoceros silvestris
TGGTAGCTGGTGGCAGCACCAAAAACCACGGTGGGCCTCTCGGAAGCTGTCATTGTGATTAGGCAGCTGTTGAAATGCCACTGGTGCTTCTGTGAGGCCAGACAGCACAGCCCTGCTCTCTGCAAGGGCTGACCGGCTGCGGCCACGCCAGCCCCTGCCTGGTGCCGCCACAGCCAGCGTTTCGCAGAAGGGCAAGCCAGCGTTTCGCAGAAGGGCCGCTGCCCCGTGGCGAGCCCTCTGTGTGCTCCGTGGCGGGTCTGGTGTTCGTGTGGCGTTGCTGTGGCGCCTGCTCATCCACAGCCTGGGGGCTGTCTGGTCCTCCACACAGGAGGCTGGGGCGTGCCGCCTCCCCCCGCGTCGTTCTGCTGGCCCCTTCGCAGCTCCCCTGGACCGGGAGGTAACTCAGACTCGGCTTCGGTGGGGTTTTTTTCCAGAAAGCAC
>NW_010395096.1:0-228 GCF_000710305.1 Buceros rhinoceros silvestris
CGGGCTGAGCTAAGCCTCTCCTTGCTGAGCCTGCCAATTGCTGCTTGATCCGTTTACTGCCGGCCCTGCGTGACTGCCAGCCTTCCCCACTGCCCCAATCTTGGCCAGCATCCTGGCACCACCTCGCTGCTCAACGTCCAGCCCCAGCTTCTTTGGCCTGATCCCTCCTTGCCCAGCCCCACGGGCTGACTGACTCGGCACTACCGATGGGCCGGGGACCACGGCTGG
>NW_010395096.1:520-847 GCF_000710305.1 Buceros rhinoceros silvestris
CTGCTTCTAGCTCAGTATTCGCCTTCGATCTCAATGGCAGGAACAGGAGTCACCGGCGCTTGCCGCACTCTCCCAGGCCTCGTGGCTACCAACGCCATGACCCAGACTCTGCTGTCTCCAGCCCCAGCAGGAACCGGCAGCAAACTCTCCCTGGTGGCCGGTCAGCCCTGGGCATCCCGGTTTCCCCCTCCTTGGGGTGGGCTCAGACCCCCAGGCCGCGGGGGCGAGGGTGCTGAGTGCCAGGGCAGCAGATGCTCCGGCCCTCAGAACAAAACCCAGTGTAATCTGTCGGCAGCTTTCGCCGCCCCCACCAAACGCGTGGCTCCC
>NW_010395096.1:993-3396 GCF_000710305.1 Buceros rhinoceros silvestris
CCCCCGCTCCCTGCTGCCACCGGGGGCTTCTGCCGGGCCGGGGCAGCAGGGGAACCTCGGCTCTTCAAGCAGCGCAAGGGGCTGCTGCACAACGCCTTGGACACCTTGGATGGCCGGGAAGAAACACCCCTGTGAAGGGAGCAAGCCGTGGTGGGCCCAACCGCCGCACGGGCCAGCTGCTGGGCAGCAGCAGGGGCTCCTGGACGATCAACCACGGCACTAAAGCAACTTGCTGCCCCTGCACAGGATCAGCAGGGGAAGCAGCACCAGCCCGGATCCCACACCCCTTGGGCACAGCCTGGCCCGGGTCCTCCCTTGCAGGAGGCTGCCCAGGTCCTACCCGAGAAGATGGTGCTGCCTGGCAGGGCAAAGTGACGCAGGGGCAGTTTCACGGGGACTTTAGCAGGCTCGAGCTCATGAACACCTGCAGCGCAGCCTTCCAGAAAGAGCAGCATCTGCTGGCGGCTGAACTGCATCTCCTCCATGGGCACTCTGGAGGCACCTCCTCGTCAAGACAGATCTGTCTACACCGATCTTCGACTCATTTCTGCGAGAATGCCCAGGAGGAAGCGCGGGGAGGAAGGGGAAGGCTCAGCTCCTCACCTGGGCGATGCCACCAGCACTCCTGGCATTTTTGCTGCAGAAAGAGCAGCATCTGCTGGCGGCTGAACTGCATCTCCTCCATGGGCACTCTGGAGGCACCTCCTCGTCAAGACAGATCTGTCTACACCGATCTTCGACTCATTTCTGCGAGAATGCCCAGGAGGAAGCGCGGGGAGGAAGGGGAAGGCTCAGCTCCTCACCTGGGCGATGCCACCAGCACTCCTGGCATTTTTGCTGGGGAACTACTTTCCATCTGCTTCTGCTGTCCCCTCGTTTGCATCCCGGGCTTTGATGCTGGTGGGGCAAGGCAGAAGGGGTCAGTGGCGATACTTGCATGGAAAATAGCTGCCAAGTACGTAAAGGCTTCTGGAAAGGCCACCAGAACTCAGTGGGCTCCTAATAAGGTTCCAAGAGGACACTGCTCTCACCAGCCACTCCTGGCTCTCCCCCAGCCAGAGCCTGGGGCTCCAGCGCGTGTGAAAACGATGCAGAGAAGTCAAAGATGACAACGTGAACGCCGGTGCGAAGCCCCAGCAGTGCCGAAGCTGTTTCTTGCCCACCCTGAGGATACGAAGTGTTCCCTCAAACCGCGAGTTCAAATGGGCGCAGCTCAGGACGACCGGCCGCAGTTTAACGTTCCACCTTCCATGGACATCACCCAGCCGGGAGGACGGAACCAGGGCAGCCGGGGAGAGCGCTGCCCTCCTGCCCCTGGGCACCATCCCACGCGGTGCCACCAGAGGGACTGGTGACCCCGTACCAGAGTCAGCAGAGGGGATGGGGGTCCTGCCCTTCCCCGAGACTGGCCATCCCTCCTCTCCCTCCCCAGCATCTCCCTGCTGCCATTTAAGCTCTGAATGGTGCAGCCGGCTGAGAAGGGATGTGGAGTCCTCTTCCAGCCACCGGATCCTGGTGAGTGCTGTCCCCACTCCTGCCTCAGGTTCCTATCCCATCCTCTTCCCAAACCTTCAGCCAGAAGGGTTTTCTTGGTGGTCTGGAGACAAACATCTCACCTGGGGTGGAGCAGGTAACAGGCTCCTCCTGCTACCACAGGATGTGGTGGGGATGCGAAAAAACCCCCCTGGGAAAGCTGGAACAGTCGGGCGTGGAGCTGGGGTCCTCGGAGCACAGCACGCCCCAGCCTCTGCCTCCGGAGCAGAGGATCCTGCCTGCTGCTGCCCCCAAGTCCCCGCAACAAGCTGTGCCCAGGGGAGGGAGCAGTCACCTCTAGCAAGGGGCAAACCCACCTGGCAGACTCTGCCTGCTCCTGCTTTTGGCCCCCGGGAGCCTGCTCGTGCCCCGTGTCTCCACGTGTGGCTCCAAGCGGAGGAACCACCACTGCTCCATCAAAAGAGCACGGGGGAAAGAGAGAAAATGTCAGGAGAAAAAACCCAAGCAGAGGCAGGCAGAGCACAGAGAGGGGAGGGGTGCCAGCACATGGCCTCACCCCAGAAACCTCACACACCCACGGACAGGTATAAATAACTATAAATTTATTAGTAAAGCAAAACCATTTGACACTCACACAGAAGAGCGGGGTGTGTTAATACAGTCTATGTACACACAGACACGGAGAATCAGCTCAGGAACACGGGGAGCAGTGTTCAAGGCACTGCGAGCCACACCAGCCTCCTCCCAACGTCGCCAGAGGCACCAGCGCGGGCCAGAAGGAGCCCGAGAACCTCCCCGGGCCATCCCTTGGCTCCACGGCTCAGGAGCACTCGGAGACAAGCCCGCGGTGCAGCTCCCACTCACGGCCCTGCTCTCGCCACCAAGCAGCCCCAGGCCCGGCGGTGGCGG
>NW_010395096.1:3621-3830 GCF_000710305.1 Buceros rhinoceros silvestris
CACCGCGCCCCCCCCGCCATTATGGCACCTCAGCGCGACGCCTGCGTGTGAGGAGCCTTCCCTGGGTGAACTTGCCACCCGGCAGAGGAAGAGCTGAACTCTGAAGAACAACAAGGGTATTTTTGCTCATAGTTCATGGCCAGGCTCTGGCCGCAGCCCGGATCTAATGGTTAAGGCCCAGGGGAAGTGCAGAAAGTGCTCTACTCCCT
>NW_010395096.1:3990-4424 GCF_000710305.1 Buceros rhinoceros silvestris
CCCTCCTGACTGCACGGCCAGGCTCGAACGCCCAGAGACGGTCCCAAACCACTGCCACTGACTCAGCACCCAGCCCTGGAGACGTGGCAAAGGGACCCACCGCGGGAATGGCTGCTCACACCCCAGCACCCGCTTCCCACAGCTCTGCTCTGGGCCCCTGGTCCTGGCTCAGCCTTGCTCGCCACACAGACGCAAGCCAGCTGAGCCAGGCTGCCGGCATCGCCCATGCCCAGCGAGATGGACGGCCTCATGGTGGGAAGGACCCACCGGATTCCAGCAAAATCCGGGGCCCAAACACCTGACCACATCCTCAGAGGTTTGGCAGCACCTGGATCCAGCCTCAGCCTGGGAGCAGAACTCGAGGCAGGAGGTGGGCAAGGGGGAAGAGTCAAATAAAAGTGGAAACAGGGGTGGAAACCAAACGGCTGCTTACA
>NW_010395096.1:4555-5669 GCF_000710305.1 Buceros rhinoceros silvestris
TGCTTCCAAATAAAGAGTTAGACCAAGAGGAAAGGAGCTGAGGAGGTCTCAGAGAAGTATAAGCAAAACAGCTGTGGAGGGGAAGGGGCTGAGGCACAGCTAAAAGCATCCTGTAGGCAGGGGAAGGGGAAGCGAAGATGGGAAAAACGCCCAGGAAGAGCCCTGAAGAGCAGGATTTATCCCCTGCACAGCACCCACACGGCCCTCAGCCAGCCCGACAGACCAAGAGGAAAGGAGCTGAGGAGGTCTCAGAGAAGTATAAGCAAAACAGCTGTGGAGGGGAAGGGGCTGAGGCACAGCTAAAAGCATCCTGTAGGCAGGGGAAGGGGAAGCGAAGATGGGAAAAACGCCCAGGAAGAGCCCTGAAGAGCAGGATTTATCCCCTGCACAGCACCCACACGGCCCTCAGCCAGCCCGACCCTCCCCAGCGGCACCTCACGCCGAGGAGAGCGACCCTTCGACCCATCCCCCGTGCCAGCCCCGCAGAACATCCGTCCGGCAACCAGGCCTTGAGGACTCGCACGAGCACTTGCCACAGGGCTGATGCAACACACAAGAGCTCCGGCACGGCGGCCCTCGGGGCTGCCCCGGATGCTGAGTGAAGGCAGTGGGCAGAAACCCGAAGGGCTCTCGAAATCAGCAGCGAAGTGCAGTGCGGGTACGGAGCAGAAAGTCATTCTCGCTCCCCAGAGGCTTTGGCCACAACTGCTCTTTGGTTTGAAGAGGAAACACCAGCAGCGGGCACGGAGCCCTTCGCCGTGCGATGCCTGGGGGACAGCGGTCCTGTCGCCTGCCCACCCTCCCAACCCGCACAGGCCTCCTGCTATTTCCACCCCCCCTCTCACCTCACGGTACAAAACCTGAGCCATTGAAGAGGAAACACCAGCAGCGGGCACGGAGCCCTTCGCCGTGCGATGCCTGGGGGACAGCGGTCCTGTCGCCTGCCCACCCTCCCAACACTCACAGGCCTCCTGCTATTTCCACCCCCCCTCTCACCTCACGGTACAAAACCTGAGCCAAGGCACAGCAAAGGAGATCATCCTGCTCCCCCAGCCTGGGACACAGCATGTGAGGCTGCTCCACTCCACAACCTCCCCACGAAAACATCCCCGAG
>NW_010395096.1:6050-6388 GCF_000710305.1 Buceros rhinoceros silvestris
CCTCGACCTAGGCTCATCCCCACCAAGCTCCCCACAGCATCGCCTCTCCATGGGGCCCAGCCCCTGAGCGCGCAGCCCTGGGGATGCCCTCTCTGCCCCAGGCACTGCTCGGCTGTAGCCACATCCTTCGCGATGCTGGAGCTCCTCGCTGGAGCACCCAGGGCACTTGGCCGCTGGGGAGGGCTGAGAGCAGGGCACGACCGCCCAGGGGCCACACCGAGCACTTCTCCAAACCCCTCCTCTAGCCAACAGCTGCCTCAGAAAGAAGCACAGACACAAAAGTCCCCAGAGGCTCCAGCACGTCCATTTCACACTCTCCTCCTGCTAAACATGAGCCT
>NW_010395096.1:6545-6900 GCF_000710305.1 Buceros rhinoceros silvestris
TCTGGGCACTGACCCTGGCTGCGGTCAGGGCACCCACCGGCCCGCCAGCAGCATCGCCAGGCTGGGCTGGAAAATCACGCTCGCAGCCTCCGCCACCACCAAGCCTTTCCGTAAAGACTGGATTCGTCTTCCTTGGATTTACTCCTTGTTTTCACTCCTACGGTAAAGCATACACTGAACTTACTACATCTTAAACAGCAAAACCCAGCTACCTAGAACCAAAGAGCTCTTTAAAAATCCCAGTTACCACGTCTTTTTATAAAGATCCAGTATGACATCAAGTTAAACTATACAGGACTTTTTAATGAATATTAACAAACTGCTTTAAAAAAAAAAAAAGGAAAAAAGGGAAAAA
>NW_010395097.1:0-19110 GCF_000710305.1 Buceros rhinoceros silvestris
GAAGGAGTCACATAGGTACCATACAAACATACGTATGAGAATTGACATGGTTGTCCTACAGCTTCCATTTAAACCCAGCATATTAATCAGCCCCTTTGGAGCTGTATCACCTTGAGATATTTCATTCTTTTAGAAGACAAGCAAGATACTTTACAGCACAGTAACAGGTTTGTTATTTTCAGTTTTTCTCCAGATCTACATCTCTTCACAGGCTGGGAGGAAGAAAAATGGTAATTTTGAAGACTTACCAGCATGGCAGGCTCTTCACAAGTGCAGCTATCACTATCGGATATCCCTGTAGGCCCTTTATATTTTTTGGAGTGTCACATTCAGATGACATAAGGCTTCCCTAAAGAATAAGATAGCAATTGTAAGGGAATCAATATCATACACCACCTCTGAAACAAAAAGTTATGCAATAGGTTACTTTTCTTTTTAAATTAGAGTATTTCCCAGGTCAGCTAGAGCAATGAAAAATACACTGGAGTCTCATGCACTCTCTCAAACATACAAACTCTTGGAAGTTCATGCAGCTTTCTTCTCCTAACACATTAAGCAATAGAGGAAGCTTTATCTACAGTACTGGGCCAAATTCTCCCGTAAGTGTGTATTTACGCCACAGGAAGGGAGGCATCTCACTGCAGCTACAGGCATTGCAAAACATCTTCTGGTAGCACCAACTGGTTCTGCTACACAGCTAGTGGAAACTCTCCTCACCTCTTATGTTCTGCTCACTCTGTGCTACAGCAAAAAAGGGAAAACGTGTATATTGTCTGTTAAAGTCCCCAGTGAGTCTGGGTCAGCTTTGGCTGTGAACCATGCTTTGTCCATTGCCAGAAACCAACTTCTTCCAGTGGACCTTTTGAGGAACACCTGCCTTTGGTGAGTGGGATGGGGGAGAACCATAGCAGGAGACTGGATCAGCCAGCCTTCCAGCCATCATAAGCCAGGAAAAGCATCTAAATCTCACATCTGCACATAGCTTAGCAGCTCAGCTGAAGTTTGGTAACACAGCTTTCAGGTGCTGATTTTAAAAAGCATCTGGGATTTGGAACACATTTCAAGCATGGTAACCAGTGCTACCACAGCCTAGACAGTTCTAAACAACTCCTTATTGGAGAACTGTAGTAGTTTACTATAGGGCTCACACCAGGCAGCTAGAGATCCTACCCATGTTTTGAACCCTGCACATCTCATCGCTATCCCACTGTACGAGCCAGAGCCAGCTTAGTGTGTCCGTAAACTAAAAGGTTATTCTTCAGAACACAACTTCAATATGAGTCTCAGGAGAGCTTATCTTCTGGCTTAAATACAATTGGAAACCACAAGATGTTCAATATTGATCCCCAGCAAAGCCTCGTGGTTTCAGAGATCAATAGAGATCCCTCTTTAAGCGCCTATCTACATTTAGATTCCACCACCTCTGTGTAGTAGTACTGCAGTTTCTTTACCATCTTGGAAATGTATAATGTGCCTATTAGATGGCATCAGAAAGAAAGAAAAAATCCCCCCATAAGTCAAACGTGTATTCCTGTGCCCCTTTAAATCACAGAATCATTTAGGTTGGAAAAGACCCTTATGATCAAGTCCAGGTATTTGCCTGTCACCAGTAGGAGAATACTTCCCTGCATCACCCCTCCATCCAAACGGGAAAGTGTTCATAGGAATTTCACCAGTATAAGAAGCAGCAAAAAAAAATAGGATAGTTATTCCACCCATAGAATTTATTACCTA
The DNA here is from genome assembly GCF_000710305.1 of Buceros rhinoceros silvestris. Taxonomy (NCBI): domain Eukaryota; kingdom Metazoa; phylum Chordata; class Aves; order Bucerotiformes; family Bucerotidae; genus Buceros; species Buceros rhinoceros. The sequence continues at coordinate 1,735 of NW_010395097.1, forward strand.
TGAGCAATATTGATGATGACTGGGATGCAATCTTTAATTTATTAATTATTTAGCATAGTTTGATGACTTGTTTAGAGACAAAAGCGTTTGCTTTACTGCTCAGAACCTTGCTCTGGCTCTAGTTGGCCTCTACTTCTCCCTCTGCCACACACGCATTTTTATTTCAAACCAGAGTGTAGTTTGTTCAAAGACAGCAAACCCAGTATGTCAAAAAACCTGCTCAACTGTGCTTGTGACATCACAGATCAGACAACACTTTACTTACACACTGGTGGTTCAGGCTTTGTTAAACCCGTATTGTACCGAACACACTTACAGAGCATTGCCAGAATGAAGGTTTGTTTTTTCTACACATACAAATGTATGTGGTGAAGAACATGGTGGAGTATTTTGACTGATCGCAGCAAAGAAGTTCTTATGATCATTTTTAGATGTAGCTAGAAAGAACTCACAATAGCTTTTGTGTTTTGCTTCATTTTGGTTTGTTGTGGGGTTTTTTTAATATAAAACCAACACAAAGTTCCGTCATTTGAGAAAATCGTCTTTGAGTAATTGCCACACCATCACTAGTTAGCATGCTCCTTTCCCTTTTTTCCCCCCAACTGAAATATACATCAAGTAATTACACGCAATTAAAAGTATTCTTTCGAATGCCCTCGCCTCGCTTCCTTTTCTCATTTCACTACAATTACTGAAGAATTTCCTTTTACTAATCAACTTGCACTTCTCAAACTATTTTGTATGCATTTCACACATCAAGGGCGGACAATACCAAATTTCGGTTCTCTTTCAAAACAATCACCCCTGTCATCACTCTTTACATCATAAACAAAGCAGCCAGAAAGCTATTTTCATATCAGTCTTTCAACAGTTCTAAACATAAATTGGGTAGAGGCCTTTCGAAGAGGAGGATCTTTGTAGTCCTCCCTGATGGAGGGCTGTTGCACATTCTAAATTTCTTCTGACCCTCATCAAGGGTCTCAGAATAGGATCTACAAGGCAGAAAGAATGAAATAGTCAAATCACAGTTGGACTGCATGTTAGAATTTATATCAGTCACTAACTACAAAAAAGAACTTGCAGTGTTATAAAACAAATAGTTTGTTCACTTAAGATTGGGACATAAGATGAGAAAAATGCCTCGCACTCTCCAGAAGAACACACCCCATCTCTGCTACATTTAGCTTTATTTAGCTTTTTGGTATGTTCTGTGGCATACAGCCTGAGCAGGTGTTAAGAGCTAGGACACAGAGAATGCCATGATGCAAATAACAAACACACATAAGTCAACCTTAATGGGCATAAAGGACAGGATTCGTCCTTTATCAGATTATAACTGTTGGGATCTTCCTAGTCCCAAACATTTCAGGAACACAAATCCTTTCCAGCCCCTGTTAAATAACACACTATTGACTTCTCTCTCTACCAGAGACAGCAGAAGCATGTTACAGCCTCAGCTAAAGCAGTTATAACAACTCTCACTTCTAATTTTCAGAGATCACCTGTGCAATTACTGTTAAACAAAGCAGAATAGCAGCTGTTACATAACTGAAGTATAACAGAGACCAATGGAAACACTAAGAAACCTTTTCTCTGGGGCTTCTTTCCAAGAATATTGCATTGGTTTCTGGTCCTTTCTGCCAATAAAAACACACTGGGAAAGCACAGAGCCAGAAGAACTTCCCATAATTCCCATTCTTAGCACATAGCAGTGCTGCTCAATTTTCCTCCAGTACATTATGGTGCGATAACCATGTTCTTCAAGACTCTGTTCCTGCTTGATACTTAACAGGCAAACTATCACATAGACAAACTTGCCTTAATTGCAGCAGTTCTGTCCCACACCCACCACAGCTAAACATACCTCAGAAACAAGATGCCACTCCTCAAGCTTGCTTCCACACATAGCAGGCTAGAGCCTCCACTCCATCCAGAGTGCTGCATCACAGGGCTTTCAGCTCACCTCTTTGAGTCTCTGCTGAAATGAAAGGGGAGGTTGTGAGCAGAGGCTGGAACTAGACAAAGGCGGCATTAGAATCAGCTGGGAGCTCTGCTAGTTAGCAGCTCCCCACCTGAGAGTCATGTTCCTCAGGTGTTTTTCACTTGTTCTCTTCTAAATCTACTATTTTCACCGGTTTGGGAAGAGGAGTATTCTTGAGTCATTTTCAGCTGAAAAACAGCCACTAGTCCCCACATTATAGAAAACCAAATGCTAATATGTCATGTGGGGTGTGCCCTTGATTGTATCGTAATTCTGAACAAAAAATTTAAACATGTGGAGGGCACGGTCCTGAGCTTAGGCTTGGGTTGGTGTGAATATATCTGTTCTCAGGGAAGCCACTGAAGTATGGCAACTGGTCATACTTGGTCCACTAAAACAAAGGTTCTCTGTTCCAGGGTTAAGGTTTGGAAAACTGAACAGATCTTAAAAGCAAAACTTTAGTTAATGTGCTTACACAGTTAGGAAGATGAGTGACATCGGCACCGGCTAGTGCCCCCTCTTGTGTTTTATTTCGGGACCGGTCACAAGCTACAGCTGTGGTTAGTGTTGAGACTGGGATTAGAGCTAGAGTTTAAGGATCAAAACCTCACCTCTTCCTAGCTGGATTCCAGGGCATCCACAGACTCGGAGGCAGTTTTGTTTTGAAAGGGTGTGACAGCAGTTTCCAGAGTTTGGCATGCAAAGACAAACTACCTTTCTATCTAGACTACGTTGTGGGAGCACAGCAAGTCCTAAAGGTCTTTCAGGGTTGTACTTTGGCTCCTAAAGTCTTTTCAGTTCAAGTCCAACTGATATACAAGGGCCCTCCCAAGTGGTTGCCTTTCACTGTCGCTTCCACGACTGCTGCCTCCAATTCCTCCCTGTCTTCCTCTCAGGGAGGGTTTTATTCAGAACAATTACTCTCACCCTGTATATTGCTTTGAAAATTTATGTTGCTTCTTTACATCTGAAAAAGTCATCAGTAACGCTAATGGGCATAGGAAAATGTATTATATCCCCCCACATCCCTACAATACTGCTTTATGAGGAAAAGTTTCATTTGCTTTTCAGCCATCAGGCGTTGGCCAGTGTTCAAGGAAGCATATCCATCCAGATGAACGACTGGGTTGTTCCAGCACTGAGCAGCCAAATTCATCCCTGGAGTAACACCAATTAGTATTTGCAAAGGATATATAGCAGACATGAATTTAGGCCATTGGAAGAGGTAGAAGTCATGTATCTTAAGAATTCTGGCAGGACATACTAGTAGATTATGTTCTACAGAAAGCAGGTATATGTAAATCTAAGATACAGAGGTTTTATCTTTAACATACATTAAAAAAAAGCAGTTGTGTCTGACACAGGTCTATTAAGGGTAAACCTCCTCAATACAAAAATGCCAGAGCGCCCGCATTCAGACTCAGCTCGTTTCAGACAGCCTGTGGATGGATACACAGCACAACTACCTTTATATGTAATTTAGGAAAAAAAGCATTGAGCCTGTCTGCCTTCGAGCATATTTCAGACCACTCATCCACCATCAATGAAGACTGAATCTCTGCCACTAAAGGCTGGATTCTTCATGGAGCCTTGTCACAGTTGCCCCTCGGACAATGAAAACCACCTGGAAATCTGTATGCTAAAGCTCACTGTCTCCCACACGGAGGAAAATGATCATAGTTGGAAAAAGAAATTGCAGTGAAGGAACATGCCATGAAAAGGAAAATGTAATTGTCATAGGACTTGCAATAAGGGACTATTCCAGCCATTGTAATGTACAGCATCCCTAAAACTCTGTTAAATTACCACCTGGACTTACTCTCTGGTTGACTTATCCTGAGAAGGATTATTACATTTTATTTATTTGGCCTTTTAGGGATACTTGGTCACAACCTTAATGACATAAACTGTCTTTTCATCCTTATCGGGGAAGACAATAAGAAAATCAAAAATCACTGCTTGCTTTCTCTTACAATGGTGGAAATTAATTTCAAAAACTGGAGACTGAAATTACATGCCCCAAAGACCACATAATTTGTACTGTACTTCCAAAACTGTGAAGCAATGAGGCACAGAGAATTTTGGCATCAGACTGACAATCACCCACAATATCTTGGAGTCATGGGGATAGAACTTTTGGTTATGTTTACTGTCTGGAAAACACCAATAAAAAGGAGAGCTTAGGTAAATATCACTCAGAAGCCAGCTGGCACTGAGGAGGACACCCGCAGGGTTTCAGTGCGAACTCTGACCCTCTCTCCAGCAGGAAGACATCAGCTTGTTTCATATGAGAGACCATCTCTGACATTCCCAGGCATCAAAATTATAAAGCTTTGATAGTGACAAGTGGCATATTATACCTGCTCCAGTTACCCAGCTTTCATTACTGCTGACTACCGGACCAGAAAATACCATACATGAAGCACCTGCAGTACGAAGTATCAAAAAAATGAGGGATAATAGATATATTTTACTATAAAACACCTGACACCTAAGTCTTTAAAGCATATGCTTCAATTTTGGTTGTAATAGAGAATTTCTGAATTGATGGTGTTGAACACAGGCAGCATATCTTGGAACAGGCCCTTTGGAGCACATTTCTGGGCACATCAAAGGGAAGAAGCTGATCAGGAACAGCCAGCGTGGGTTTCCCAAGGGTAGGTAACGCCTGACCAGCCTGACTGCCCTCTGCGGTAAAATGGCTAGATTTGTGGAGAAGAGGAGAGCTGTCATTTACCATGACTTCAGCAAGAGTTTTGACACTGTCTCCCACCTCACTCTTGTAGTCCAGTTAGGACATTATGGTCTGCACAGGTGAACAATTAGATGAGTTAAAAAAACCTGCCTGGATGGAGGGGCTCAGATAGTAGCACTTAACAGTCGTTCTCCACCTGGAAGGAGTAGACTACCTGGCAGGGGTCTATATGCCAAAATGGTGCCCCCAGGGAACTCTACTGGAACCTCCCTTGTTTAATATCTTCACCAACATTCACTCCCCTCCTCCAATGATGAGGAAGAGATGACAAAGCTCAGCAAATTTGCAGATGACAATAAACAAGGGGGCAGCTGATGCTCTCAATGGCGGGTGGGCAGCGCTGCCATTCAGAAGGATCTAGCCATGCTGGAGGAATGGGCCAACAGGAACATCAAGAAACTCAGCAAAGATAAAGGCAAAGTTCTGCACTTGAGGAGAAATTACACCTTGCAACAACAAAACAGGCATGGTACCTACTGGCTGGGGAATATTTCTGCTGAAAAGGACCTGGGGCTCCAAGTCAACAGCAAGCTGAGCATCTCAGCAAGGTGCTCTCGCATCAAAGAAAACCAACAACACTCTGGGCTGTAGCAACAGATGCACAAGTGATCATCCTCCTTCACCAGGAACATTTTAGACTGCATCTAGAATACTCTACCCAGTTTTTGGCCTCCCAATTCAGGGAAGACATCAACAAACTGAGGAAAATCCATCAGAGTGCCATGAGGATACTCAGGATGCTGAAACACTGGCCCTACGAGGAGAGACTGAGGAACAGGGTTTGTTCAGCCTGGAGAAGAGCTAACTTCTGGAGGACTGAACAGCAGCTTTCCAATACCTGTGAAGAAGTCCTCAAGAAGACAGAGCCAGGCTGTTTGCAGTGCTGCATGGCAGCAGGATGAAAGGAAAGAGATATATTAATTCTAGACTACACACTTCTTCAGGAAACATGAAAGGAATTAATCAATCCTCAGGTGTTACTGAATGGGTGAGAAACGTTTGCACCACTTTACAATCTATCGTGCATTTCAGAATGCTGTACTCGAGGGACTCCTGACAGAACTCCCACAGGCTGAAGATGGCTCAAGGATTAAGAAATTTTTAAAGTATCTTGGAAACACCTTTTTTCTTCCTTGTGCCCTAATCTGAAATGCATACATTTGGTCTCTAGGTGAGGATACGACTATTACATGTACCTCACAGTGGTAAAAACTACCAATTTTTAGCAAAATAATTGCTCTCCAAAGTCATGTCATATTTCTTGAGTATATTATTTGCAAAACCATGTTTTAGGAATCATTCATCACACACTTTCTCAGCAGAAGTTTACGTACATAGTCTGTTTTCTTATAATGATTTCTGTTTTGGGAGGAAATAAACTCTGAGGTCTCCAGGATTAGCATGCAAATTCTTATTTTTGCTTCAAGTTCAGGTACTTGCTTGCTCATGTTACTCTGTTTTCCAGCTGTGACGGGGCATTTCCTTCACTACCCACCAAGCTGAGAGAGTTAAGATGCAAACTGTTAACATTAGGGAAGAAGGAAGAATCATTTCAAGCTCAGAGACTCTCTGACCCTCTTTCTCATTTCTGGACTTTGGTAGGCTTATTTTCTGTTTGTTTGTTAAACCAGGGTCATGTATGACACGTCCAAAGCTCTGTTCATCTGAGATCAAGTCGCAGTGGAATTAGCACCAGCAGAAAGAAAACACAAGTAAAGACTTTTCATTATTTGGAATTTAACAACCCTTATAAGATAGCAAAAGGAGAGACCAGGGAAAAACAAATCTAGTGATTTTTACTTACCTTCTGCAACTGCAAACAGACCAGCTGGGTGAAACAAATGTTTAAATAAAGGGCCGTATATAGGCATTATATCCCTTAGGTTTCACAGTTCTGAAATAAAAGAGGTGTCTGAAACCTGCTCTTCTCTGTAGACCGGAAGCGCAAATGGGGCTTTCGCTCTCTGCAGAGGAGAGGTTTTATCAAAGGCCAACATCTCTTAAACGGATGTCCAAAACACTGTTGTGGATGATTTTTTTCTTTTTGTATGCTACTATTCCTTCTAGGAAGAAATGCCTATGCTCCAGGCATTTTACATCATATTTGGGAGCTAATCCATGACATAAGTAAGTTCATAGTTATAAGGTTGCATCAATGCAGAACCAGAAGTGCAAACCAAAGTGGAGTAAAAATAAAAAACCTCCACAGAGCTTCATAAAGCAAAAGGGTACCTTTTGGAATATTTTCCCTTCAAAAAAAGTTGGTTTTGGGGGGGTTTTTTGATCGTCAAAGATGACAATGACTTTTCAATCTTAATGCCTACTAGAAGCTGCGCTGCTCTTCTCCTGGTTAGAATCTCATCGCTAGTGCTGCCTCATCTACACCAGTGAATAAAATGGACACGAAGCCATCTGGCATGGTGTGCCTCAGGTCTGTATAGTTAATTTCTCTTCCCTTCCTAAATACCTAAAATACATGTAGCAGATAGTCTCTCACTCCTGCTCATCCTCACACGGAGTCTGGGAATTGTCTGGGAGAGTCCTCATCACCACAAGACAAGACCATGCCAAGAACTGTGATTAGAACTTAGCAGCTGTGGGAAACGGTCCAAGTCTATGCCTTGGTACTATTTTATTTATGACTAAGAAGCAGTTGATGAGCTTAAGTGCAGAAAGGCACCATAACAAAAGGAATACACAGCATTTTCTTAATCTTTCTTGAGAAAAAAACGCTGATGAATGTTATGGCCTACATTATGAGGGCAGTCTGTGAACTTCTCATTGAACTGGTGCGTACAGGCTTAAGGGGTCAAAGATCATATTATCTTATTTTGAACTGAACTATGTTGATATAGCTTCAATTATCTGAGAAAAAGTATTCTTAATCTGCTCTGGTAATATAAAGAAAATAATCCTGTTCAGTTATCTGGCCTCTTATCAAGAACAATATCCGATTTCTTCCCTTGCTGTATTATTCCGATATTCACTTATGTCTCTTCCCCTGTTAATATGCCTCTCTCTGATCTGTTATCAATGGATCCTGTGGAAACCTGGTTCTCCTTTATTTGGTTTCTGTCACAACTTCGTTACACATGTCTGACAAACCTTCCGCAACACCAAGCATATTGTGTTATAAATTTCCAGCTGAGAAACACGAAATATGTTTATAGAGTCAGATAGCATCTTCCTTAAGCTATAAATACAAAATGTTAAGACATTTCTAAGCACACATTTTGTCATCTACATGACAATAGCAGCAGAAATTCACTCCCTGTGAGATTTCACAAAATCTAGAAAATTCTCCATATTCAATCAAGCCATTGCACGTCATGCAACAGAGAAGCTGGGCACAAGGTACCTCTGGGAAGCTACTAGCTCACATACTCCAAGCTCCTTTGTCTAATTATTCTCATACGTGCCTGAGGAATTCTGGTCCATTGAGCTAATGCATGTTGAACATCTAAAATAATGAAATTCTTACGCCTTTGCACCAAACAAATCTTTTAAATACCTTTTGTCTGAAACTCCTCTTAGTCGAATCGGCTGCTGTCCCACAATTTCACTATAGATCTCCCAGGTTACACTGTACAAGTGCAAAAGGGATTTATCTGTCTCTACAGGCTAATTTTTCTTCTATAATCAATGAAAAATGGAACAGTAGGTGTTGCTAAAATCTTTAACCTGGACTATGTGAAAATATGATTCATTATCTTATTGACAAAGTCTTATCTATACTTATAGATCAGAACCACTGTTACGGAACCAAGCGCTAAATTGGAAGAACATCTCTGATGCGGAGACCAGTTGGCTAAAAGTGAAAACCAGCTGCAGACCCATTAAACCAAACTGATTTATGCTCTTCTAATTGAAGTCCAACCCTGCTGATTCCTCCGTAACTGGCACTTGGATCAATTGACTCCAAACCCAGATGGACTTTATCAAATCTCTTACTACAGCCTGTCAGGCACTTCTAATTATATTAGTGATTTCCCATCATATAACATCAGTAATTATATTATTAGACTTGGGGTTTTGTTCCCCAATCTGATAAAAAATTACCTCTGCATATTAATAATTTTTCTATCATGAGACTTTAATGAAGCAGAATATCAATGAGATGTGATGGGGTGGAAAACTGTTAGTGATATAAGACGTTCACATTCTAGAACAGACATGTCATTCTGCACTGTTAGAAAAGGTTTTCTTATAATGAACGAAGGTCTCTCTCTCCTTTTGCTTTCATCTCCCTCAATGTGGGACAACTGTAAAACATTATTTACAATTTGTACGGAGAATGATTAAATAGCTTTCATTCTCTGTGTGTTGAACAGTCCTGCGAGTCACAAAGGCATTCACTCGGTAAGAAGAAATTACAGTGATAGCGTCTCATTCCCAGCATCATTTATTATTTTAAAAAACATAAGAAAGTATGTCAAAACGGAGCAGAGACTGTAGTTTTATCTAAAATAAACTTATTAAAGAAGACAGATTTTTTTATTAAAAAGTCAGAAACCAAATGATGAAACAGCTTTCTCCCTGTCTGAAGAGCAAATAGAAATCAATGTACTTCATACAGCAGTGGCAGCTGAGACTGCCGGAGATCCAAGGACAGCATGAAGACTGGGACTTACTCAAAATATTTCACTAGGGCAACAGCCGTAAGATGAAGACTAGTTTGCTCACAGAATCATTCCTTTGCTCTTTTCAATGTGAATTTAGAAAACATACTCACATAAACCATAAATAGGTGGTAGTCTTGTTACAGTCATCGTCGAGCTAAAACGAATGGTTTCTCCATCCTGAGCAGGGGCTCTAGAGAGCGTTTTGAAACATCATGTACTGCTGCTCAACAGCAGACAACGTTAACGAATTGTTGCTGGTTGCGACAATGGAAAACATAACTGCAGAACTCTGGGTTTCTAGAACGTCCTTGCAACACTCCAGAGAAAATACCATAAAAAGTCAATGTTCTCCCAGTGACTCACCCACAGTGATTCACACCACCTCGGCTTCATGTGGATCTCAAAGGTCTCTTCCAACCAAATGATTCTGTGATGCTGTGATCTCCATGGATAGAGTGTGAAGAGGATCTGGATCTACCCATCCAAGCAATTAAAGGGCGATTTCCATTTAACATTATTATCGAAGGACCTGGAACGTAAAGCAGCACGACAGCTAAAGCACGCCCGTTTTTTGCTTTCTTATAGCTGTTTTTGTCACAAAGATGCCAAGCTGAACACGGGGATTAATTTACCCAAACAAAAATCTAACTTTTTTACATTGTTTCACAAGTTATCCTTGGTCTACTTTTTCATTTGCGGGACATAACCTGGCAGAACTGAAAAAAACCAGAAGAACGTGGAGCAGAGTGGCTGAAATTCAAAAAAGGAAACACTGAAATGGTGGAGATATGTCACAGAAACAAAAAGATTCTGGATGATATATACCAATCACCATGAAATAATAAAAAACCCCTATGAATTATTAGAAATCATATTCATTCTATTATTTCAACTTTAGTGGTATAATTGGAAATTATTTAGCATTATGTTTTAGCATAAACCAACATAAACCAGTATCACCCAGAGAAACCGGTGATTTTCTGAGTGGTTTGCAGAAAAGATTCATGTACATCATACCTTCCTCTAGGCAGCACCTGTGTTTGCCAGCCTAACAAAAGTAAACCTAGAGAAACCCAGAATAAAATAATTGCCCTGTAGGTGCCAATCGGATAGGGAACACTACAGCTGTAGACAGACATAAAGACAAGTTCCATCCTGATTTATACTACGTAAAATTGTACCAGATACAATGGAGAACTCGTATAATAAGTCAATGCGGTTTATAGGTGATGAAAAGCAGGACAAATGCTTGCTAGGTCTAAGTGATAGATTTTATTGAGGAAAATAGGCAAATCCAGAGAGTGTGTGAAGACTCAAGAAACTGCATTTAAGCTGCAATTATTTATAGTGTGCAGAGGTAGAAAGTTTACTAGGTCCATCCCTGACTCTTTCTCAACTCCTGTAAAACAACACCTTCACCACCTCGAGGGAGCTGAGTACCTCCAGGCTTTGTCTGCCCTCACTGGGGGATTACTCTCCGGCTCTGGGGTAAGCAGTTACAGGGCGGTTCATGCCCAGGCACTTCCCAAACCAGGGTGATCACGTCGAAGCTGCACACTGCACAAACACCTGGGTCACAGGCTGAGAATCTTTTGGGACAGTGCTACCTGGTCTAAGCCACCTCTGCTAGGAAACACTTCAATGGTATGGGTGGTATGGGGCAGTTCCCTGGGCAGTGTGAGTAACACCTTACAGCCCGGTTTGTTCCAAGTCTGTACTAGTCTGTATCACACACGTAACCGGTCAGAATGGGGAAAAGTAAATTTGGTTTTCAACAAAAAAGTGTATTTCAGGCAGCGGGTAGACCTCTTAGCTTTTCCTTGCATCTAGCTTCTAGCTAACTATCTTTCTCAAAAGTTGAGTAGGGTTCTTATGGTGTGTCAGAGCTTACACCACCCAGTCAGACCTTACAGATATATTACAGCACAGGTACAATGTAATTTCATAAATGGGCACATCAGGTCTTATCCTGCCATGGCAGCCCACGGTAATTCCCAGCGATAGTCAAGGAAATTGCATTCATAACTTGCAGTGGGAGAAGAGGGGTTTGTAATGTCAAATGATCACAAAATTCTTAGAATATTCAACTCTTTTATTACAGGGAATAGCCAAATAATTTTCAAGGGTTTGCCCCCCTCCTATAAATTACAGCCATAATTTCTCCAATGCTCTTTTGTTTCTAAGCACCTCATTCTATTAATGTCCAGGTAATAAAATCTTGCTCTGTATTTCTAACAGTTACATCTACTCTACATAGAGACTGTGCCCAAAACTTGGAGACACTTAATCATGATCATGAAAAGGTCTGATACTTTTCCAACAAAAGGTTCAAACAAAAATGTGGAGCCTTGAAGAAATGGGACTCTCTGGTGATAACTGTTTGGTTTGCATTACGGATATTACTTTTGCTCTGTGAAAGCATAGGAAAAGCAACGGGGGGGAAGGCCAGACATCTGAGTCACTCCTAGAAGAATATGTATGAGGAGGACCTAATTATTTCATTTGCTATTTGACTGGATAGGAGTGTCTCCAGCTAGAATTTCTCCCAAGGCAGATGATGACTCATGGAGACATCACTCACATCATTAGATGAATGTTTAATATTATTTTAGGGTTAGGAATATCGATGGATTCATTCTCTTGAACTGTCAGAGAACTCTCTTTGCCGTTACAGCAACAATGGAACTGTGTAGACCCAAAGGTTTGCACAACCCAGAACATAATTCTGGTGGTTTTATGTACAGATACACAATAATGTAGTTATACAACTATACCTGTAGTTATACAACTACAGGTAAGATAAAATACATTTGGGGACACACAGAAAGTGGCTTTATATGGTTATAATTATTAATCCTTACACCTTCCAGATAAAACAAAAATCCCCCAAAAACTTGTGCTGAGCAAGTCAAACAAAACAAAAATTCACAGTTTGAAAAAGATGAGACAGAACATGCATAGGAAAATGAGGCAAAATAAAACCCTTGTCAGGAGCACACTGCAAGCCAGATCTGTGCAGCAAGCTGATCCGGTGGAGCCAGTGGTAGGCATTACTCAGGATGTCTAGAATCCACACTAGGGAAATACTGAACAAAAATTGAAATGAGAGCTGTATGATTTCAGAACTGGGAGAATGCAGTACATGTGCCTGGCCTAAGGACTCTGTGGCGATGGGAGAAATCAGAGAGTGGGTGACTGCAGACACGAAAAACACGACTGAACCAAACAGTGACATTTTAAACAAGTTAGAAAGGATTTCTTTTCGAGTCTGCCACATTCCAGTGTTCTATCTCAAGACATGAAAACCACCACTGAACTGGAGAATGTCAGCACAGCAAGAACATACACGGCTAAGAGGACTGAACTGTAAAGGGGATCTGAGAGACATCAGTGTGTAAAACATGCTAAGTGGTGACCGAGAGATGCGAGAAAAAATGTGATAAGAATTGATTACAGCAGACCACCAATCTATAAAATCCCAAACTAGTACAGAAAAACAAGAGTAGTTTAAAACTGAAGAAAAACCTAAGTGCAAAATGAGGTACAGGGTGTGTTACAGGCTTTTTTTTTTTTTCCCCTATGCAAACATCTGTAACAGGGAACAAGCCTCTTTAACTCTTTTTTCCAAACGGGGCTGACTGCAGCACTGCTAGTGGGATGGAATCAAAATGGAAGTACAGGCTTGAGCCCCCACCACTGGCTAAACAGAAATGCAAACAGATTGAATGATGAGAAAACTTGAGCTTTCTCTGATCCAGCAGCCTTCAAGAGCCAAACGAAGAAGAGAAAACAGAGATGACACTGAGAAAATTAGATGTGTATTTAATGCCTAAAGCAAAGAATAATAGGAAAAATGTCAACACAAACCAGAAGACAATTCAGATTTCCAATTCTTTTTGTGCTGTTCTCTTCCTATCTTATAAGCAGTCTAATGGTAAGATCAAACACGCTTAAAGTTTGAAAAATAGTTTCCCTCTGAGCTGAGCTTAGAATTCCCCAGACAACAACACAGCATGCCTTGGATTACTTACTTCCATTACAAAAACGACGCTAAAAGACTTGTTGTCCTTCCTACCACCCACTAGGAACATCTCCACTGTTAACATCCTCCATCCATTTGAAATGACAACTTGAAGGTGACAACACAAGTGTGATCTTTCTGGTGCCATATGTTCAGCACGTGATGAAAACGGTTCTGAAACCTCTAGAAGTAACTTTCAAGCTGGAACCTTTCTAAAAGAATGCATGTTAAAATACTGCTTTAGTGACATGCCAAGGGAAAGATGTCACACCATACTGCCATCTAAGGAAGGCACCCAGCAGGTAATAGGAAGGATGGTCTCATAAACCGCTCCTGCTCCTCTGCTGCTGTTTCTTCATACTCCACACCTCTGGAAACAAAATGCTTAACATACTCAACAGCCACTTTGGTGAGCAATGTTCAGCTACAAACAGAATACTATTTTTCCCAGTAACAAGCTTCAAATTAAACAAATAAAAGCTGTTGGTGCTGTATAAACATTCATTTCTGTTGCAAAGTTTTTTGAAGACAAAGACATCACAGAATCATAGAAAGGCTGAGGTTGGAAAGGACCTCGAGAGGTCATCCGGCCCCCTCTGCCTGCTCAAGCACGGCCACCTACAGCCAGTTGCTCAGGACCGTGTCCAGACACCTCTTGAGAATCTCCAAGGATGGAGACTCCACGACCTCCCTGGGTAACCTGTGCCAGTGCTCAGACACCCTCACAGCAAACAAGTATTTCCTGGTGTTCAGACAGAACCTCCTGTGTTTCAGTTTGGACAGGACCATCTGCTGGGACAAAGCCTCTGCAGCCAGTTCTCAAAAGGCAGTAGATATACATCCAGCCTCTTCTGCTGGGATTTTTTTCCTAATAGAGTAAAATAGTCAGGACAATATCTTGCTGTGTAGAACTACATTTCTGTAAGAAAAGGAAGAAAACGGCTCTCCTGACTCAGATTCATAGGAAGCGCTTCTCAGCATGATCTTCTGTTGTTCGAAACAACTACTAACATTGTGAAGGCTAATGTCTGCATTCAAACACCTGCCTTTTTGTGAGGCGAGGCTAGTGCTGCTGCTGGTGGTAGTTTCATGAACTGTGCTCCTGTAAGAGATCAAGATTCCTACGGTCAAGCTACGAGTTCTCCTCCTGCGCAGTTAGAGCGATGCAAGCCCAGAGCACCTCCATTAGCTGCTGGGAAGATGGAAGCTAACTGACCTCCCTTCTTCAGTGTTTAGTGACGCTATGCCTGCATCTCCATAGTCACTAATGCTCTTGCTAACAGAAAAAGGCTTTCAGTCTACTTGTAGAAAGTTCAGAACACTTCAGTTTATAAAAACAGATCACGAGAAACTTTACAGCCAGTAGAGGCTGTGAAATCTTTGATTATGATGAGTTTCGTGGCTCTTTACTCATACAACCTCACTCTTCTTTCCTCCCTCTGTTTTCATTTATGTGGTGGAAATTATGTTTTGTTTCTCTCCACTCTTCTGGTATTTCAGGGACAACCATGAGGGTTGCATGACTACAGAAACACCAGTAATATGAAAGAGGTTTTCAGGTGAATCCCAATATCTGTTTGGCCTTTCCAAAGGAAAAAAAAAACACAGAAAATATTTTCCCATGCTCATCTCCCGGCATACGCGGACACAATTATGATTTTTATGTGCTTTAATCACAGTTAAACCTTCATTCTGGAGATGTAGTTATGGACAGGTCTGGACAAAAGGACCAAGTCACTACAACTAATTGTCAGAAGAAAATATGTCTAACTGCTGATCCACCTCCCGAGTTTCTCCTGTTTCTACTGGGGATTCACAAAAGGAAAAGAGATATTCCAGTAACAGTTAAGTAACTAAGAACAAAGCTCAAGATTTGTATGACAAAGAAAGGTGAGAAAGACAATAATGCTGTCCAGCTCTTAACATAGCTTAGTATTTAATATACGGCCCTTTTCGTTTATTCTGTCATCCAAAATCTGTATTAACGCACTTGATGTCAGGTACAATGCTGTAACACTCATATACCGTGATAATTTTAAAGGATCCAGGAACCTATAGGAATAAAAATAGTTGCTATTCATGGCTACAGCCTTTGCTTTTTTCCTTGGATCAAAATAAGGTTCAAGGGTTATGTACCATCACTTTTTCAGTGTTGCATTGATCATTTCATACTAATGCTTCTCCTGAAAATTGGGCCATCTTCCAGACATTGTAGATTAATCTTCAAGCTCCACAATTAAAGACATCATGCTGATGAATGAGGTCGTAACGCTGATTTACATTCAGCAGTTATGTGACTCAAAGATATGATATACAATATCATCGCCTCCTCAGCAGAAGCAGCAGGCAGCCTCTGAAAACCATTGTCCGCCAGGTTTCTTTGTTATCGCTCTCACTGAAAAACCTGTAACGCTTCAGATAGTGGGGAATTTGGTAATACCAGAAGGAGTTTCCTTCTTTATTACCTGCTACAAAAGCAAATGAAATTCTTCTTGATGACATCAAACTGATAGTCTCGAAGGCTGATTGTTTATTTTACTCAGAGGGCTGCCACAGCAGAGGCAGAACCTGGACCAGTTTCGTTCCTGCTACAGCAAGTCAGCCTTGGCCAGAAACAGCTCTTCCAAAAAGGATGGAACATATTAATCTTCAGCCCTATTCAGCTCTGGATCTCACTATAGAAACTGCCAACAAATGCACTAATAAGAGAGGCTAATTCTGCAGATACTGCTGCCATTGGAACGGAGGCCTTAGAACTTGACAAGTGCCTATCATTGGAAACAAAACGGTGGCAGTGCTCTAAGAACAGGCACGTGAGAACCCAGAATGAATGTGAAAGGACTGTCAGCTGTGACTCCTCCTTTACGGGTAAGTCTCTTTACCATTCAGAGTGGAGATCTGCTGCTCTTTAAAACATCAGCTGGCAGCTTCCAGATTTGAATCAGAGTAGGTGGAGGGTGGCAGGAAGCAGGCTGAAGAGGAGACTCCTACATTGTCTAGGTCAGAGTGAGGATTTACCACAGCCTGGCTGTGGAAGGATTTCAGAAAGAGATCGGAAAACGAGGCAGATATCAGAACAAGTTGCAGGCAGGGATTTTTTCCTGGCTTCTCCTCAGCTGGGAGCAAGACCTTCCAGATTCAAGCCTGTCTGAGTAGAAGGAGAAGGAAACTCTGGCCAAGCTGCGCTGATCCTGGAAGCACAGGCAGCAGAATTGGGGAGAAAGGTGCAAGTGAGACAATTTTTCACAGCCAGCTCTACTTTCAACAGCTAGCTCAAACAAAGGCCCTGCAAATGCTTATACTGAGGAGAAAACTGCAACCTAAACCAGATATCTGATAACCTGAGCAACCTGCTCTAGCTGAAGATGTCCCTGCTCACTGCAGGCGGGTTGGACTAGCTGACCTTTAAAGGTCCCTTCCAACCCAAACCACTCTATTGCTCTATGATTCAAATGTATTAATTACTTTTGAAGTACGTGGTACATGGTTTAGCTACACAGAATTTGTACTGTGACTGCTCACATACTATGTCAGTCTGTCAGCATTTATTTTTTGATAGTTATGGTACCTAATTCATCACCTAAGTCCACAGCCTTTATAAACTTCCAGATTAAATAACCAGCTTTTCCTGAAACTAGGAAAGAGCAAATTTATGGTTTAATAATTTTGTATGGTAGAACATGTAGAACTTGAACTACAAACATTTTTAATGAATTCCTCAGAGTTATCACAAGCCCACAGTAAAATCAGAACTCCCAGCAAATGAACAGTATGCTTTCACTTGGAAAAAAGAAATACAGTTGCAACTGGTATGTAACTCAGTGAAGTTAGAAACATGCTGTGTTTACTCTGGGCCTTAGTATTCCCTGCCTTGTGCAGCACACCTTCCCGTGTGCTTCACCAAAACAATAAGGACTATCTAAGGACTGCAAGCTTTATACCACCAACATCATATTCAGATGATTAAACCTCTTCTTCACCGACATTTCAGATCCTG
>NW_010395097.1:19298-50292 GCF_000710305.1 Buceros rhinoceros silvestris
TATACAAAAGGTGCACTTTGACATGATTTTAGGAAGGATAAATGAAACTGTCATAAAGGGGTTTTGGTGCTTAAGAACAAGTGTTAACATAATTGCTCTAAAAATATTTAAACCAGCTGAAGGTCACTTGCTGACCCTCTGTGCCTAAGAATATTCTGCGGTTAGCCTCTGTCTCTTGACAATAAACTCATCAGGACTGTTGCAATATCCAGATACAGTGCTGTCTGCCAATGCTGCTGAAGTGACGGATTTATCACAGGATTTTCCTTATCATTCCTCGGTTTTAGAGATTTAGAACTCCATTAATCATCCTCTAATATTAACGCAGTAAATGGGCCATCATGTACAATGGGATTTAATTACTAGATTTTTTTTTTTCCCATCTGGGGAAGGGACAAGCCAGATAATTTTCAGTTTTCAGAAAACTACTACTTTTAGATTAGAGGTCAACAGGCAAAGTCTAACACTTCACATTGCCCATCTTCCTGCTTTCTTATACACACGGAATACAAAAGAAAACCGCAAGTCAGCGGTTATTTTAGTTCTGCACAGACTTGCATAAGTGCTAGGACGGACCAACAAGCCAGCAGATCCCTCACATTCTCAAATTTCTGTTTCACACAGATAAATTCAGAGCCTGCGCAAAGTCATCTATGTCCTTCATGCCTCAAAGGGCCCTGGATTCAGAGGTTTCGAAAAGCGGCCCTTGCTCCCACTAAGACCATTAAGAGATCTCGGCACTTGGTACTTGAGAAGAATCAGGAACTTGAATGTGGGGCTTTTGTGAAGCACAAGTGCTACAGATATTCTTGAACAGCACTGTTGTCCCGGTTACAGCTAATTCTTCTAGGGGCGAATTTTGCTCTCAGTATGCAGTAATTAGATTCTTAATGCTAGTATGCATATAAAAATACATCACAGATCAATGCACGGGAACGAATTTCACTCCCTACGCGAGATGAATCTTAATTGCATTCTCCTCCGAGTCTGAGGTCTCCCCACAGGAGAGCTGCCATCAGATGGGAGAAGGGAGCACTTTTCTGAATGGGTTTCATAGCAACTAAAGCTTTTTAGATCCAGTCACAAATGCTTCCCCACCCCGGCTAACGAAATACCGTTTTGTACAGAGATGACAACACATTTTAGACAATCCCGTTGTCAGGGAATGCAGGTCAGGGCACGTAGCAGTCATTCTTTGCCTTGCATCTTCAAAGTACTTTGGAAGCAAACTACTTAATCCTCTAAGTAATTAATACTAATTATTTAGTAGATGATAATTATGGTAGTCTATTGCTTTAAAGTAATTAGTTGTAAATGTTTTCATGATATACCATGAAGTTTTATATGCAGCTGTTACAGTCTGCTGGGTTATGACGTCTGTCTTACGATGTTTATCTCAAAGAGGTCTGCTCTGCACTGACACGGCAGGTCACAGCCTGGCGAAGGCACACCCCAGGGCTCGTGTGCTGGGAGTGCCATTGCACTAACTGGAACCCAGAGCAAAGAGGAAAGTATTTAGTCCTCCTTACACCACGCATGGGAACAGCAAGGAACACAAAATGAGGGGCTTGAGCTCTGTCGGGTTAATGCACACTCTGGGCACCACGCAGCTCAGCGGCTGCACAAGGATGACCAAAAAATGGCAACTGCAGCCCCGTATATGCTGTTAGCAAATGCTGTGTAGAGCATAAATCAGCCTTAGGGACATACATTCATCTGAGTTTGCCTTCTTTTACTAACATGAAGAAAGGACACCTCACTCAGGTTAGTCCACAAGTAAGGAAAGAGAGACTCCCAAGGCAGTAGGAGGTACAACAAGTCATCTGAGACTGAGAAGAATCCAGAATATCCTCGCTGCAAGAGGGCGGGTACTCTTGGGTGACTGGAGATAGGGCTACAACCCACTTCAGCAAAGGGGAGTCAAACTGGTTTCCCCTATGCAGCAGGAGTGTTCTTACCCTTACGCCTTCCAGCCACACTTTCAGCAGAGCTTTTCCAGCAGATTTCATCAAGTGTTTCCTGTGGCTGAGGTGGGCACTGAAATACCCAGCAAGGCTCAGGGAAGGGGGGCTGAGCTGCTCGGCACTGTCAGGACTGACGAATGCCCAAGCACAAGCCAGAGACACTGACATCTTCTTGCCTTCGCCTGTTGCTCTGACAGCTTAGCAGCATTTGACTGGCTGTGATACTTCAACAGCGTAACAAAGTTTTAGGTTTAAAATGTGTTTCAAGTGAGAAAAGCAGTGTCAGAAATCACTTCACAGGGCTCTGTGTTTTGCTCTCTCCCCCATGACTTTGCATCAATCCCGACAGGCTTGCAAAACAAATGAATTTTCTGAATGTCATCTCTAGTGTACAGAACCCCAGGATCTATCTGAAAGTCAGCCTGCACTCCCTGGACTTCTTGCACCATTACAAATAGCAGTTTTGCAGTCCAAATCTGAAACTGCCATTTTTAACAGAGTGGAATCCAGCTCAGCTCTCTACAAAATCACTGGTTTAGTACCAACTATAATAAAAAGTTGGATTCCCACTGAGAAAAAAAAAAAACATCAGAAGTCAAAGACCATCCGACTACATTTTTCCTTTAACATACACACATTTCGAGCATCCCTCTGAGCACAGACATCCACCATTTAAATTACTCCAACATAAAAGAATCATCATGGAAATAAGTTAATGCGAGGCTGAAACCAGAACTGGTTTTTGCTATGTATATATTTATAAGAGTACAGGGGGATTGATTCACTGAGCTCACAGCTAGGTATTGCAGTGCTTCTCTTTCACACGTTTTAGCCATTTAAGTCCAGGAAAATCCACTTTATCTATGTGCTCTAACCTCTTGCTTAGCACTAGTTGATTTTCATGCACTAATTTCAGCTTCACAGTTGAACAGTTTGGTTTGAACAAGACATTTTCTTTCAGATGCATAACCAGTCTTGATTTTACTATTTCCCAGTGATAAAAAAATACATCAGACCTCTTCATAAACTGCTCCCATTTTCAATTCTCCTCACCGTTTAAAAACCACACAGAATAACATTCTCAAAATTCTCCCTCGACTTTCAGACTTTCGTGTTTCCTGGACCTTTCTGCTTGATTAAAAAGCCTTTTCTTACCAAATTTTGTGCTTTAATCATATCAAGTCTTTTTAGAGTCCTGTATCAATCCACTCATTATTTTGCCAGAGACCACACTGTGAGATGTCTGCCCTCTACCTTAAACAAAACTGTTGTGGTACCAGCTTGAATCTAATCCTGAAACATCTGTGTTTTTACAATATGTACAGAAAAATCAATATTAACAGTCCAGAAAGCTCCTTTGCTAGCTAAAACTCAATTGATAAAGGTTAGGTTTTAAGGTGTTTAATTTATGTAGTTATTCTTGTAAGGAAAAGCATGTCACGACCACTTTAAAATAGAAATAGCTATTGATATATCTTTAGGAATACATATATACATATATAGTCGGTAACAGTATTTCGAATTTGTACCATGGATATCAATGGGACTTTTACAGCCACAGTCTATGGCAAGCTGAGTATAGATATTTAAGTGACACAGAGATATTGCCTAGAAACCACGCTTTGGGGGGATTCTTTATTATTTTATTGCTTTTCCAAAATGTCCTATTCACTATCATTTAACACCATATGTGTACGTAATGTAATACTGCACGTTACCTGCAGCTATACCAGTTCTCTTAGCATTGTCAGAAACAAGTTTTAGATCACTCCAGTAGCTGTTAAGAGGGCCCATAAGTTACGGTTCCAGTCATAAGATAGAACTAAATCAGAGGCAGAAAGTACCATCAGATGTTTTCCAGGAAGCCCTTGCTTGAGCTCCCAAACACAGGCGTGCGCAGCTTTCCGCAGTGCCCTTCAGCCATCTTTGCCTTCCTACTTTGAACACAGCTCAATTAACTTAGTTTAAGCGAAATGTAATGTCAGCCTCAAACATGATTTCAGTGGGCTTCTATATGTGTTCAGTCAATCAAAAATGGGGACCTTACTGATCCTCCGGATGGGCTCCGTGCAGGTGCATAAAGCAGAGAGTTATGTTCTCTGTGTTGGCCTTAATACTGAGTTCTGCAATGAGCTGCTGCACCCTGAGGAGACATTACCATGCAAAGCATATATGAAATTCCAGAACCGTGCTTCAGAGTAGCCTTCTGGAGTTTTTCAGATTCTCTCCTTATTAGGGGAGTGTAGAGAATGGCCTGTGCATTTTAAATTGCTCTGCTGAAACTTGTTTTTCCTCCAGATCTGGACTGACATTTGAACAGAGTGGTCATCAGTGAGCTAACCAAACCACATGAAAGCAGGGGAAAGAGCCTGTAGAATAAGCAAAGAATTTGCTTTTAAATGAAGAAAAATTATTTTCCCAGCTATAAAAATCTTTCAGTAAGTGTGAATTATTTTCATAGTAAGTGTGAATTATTTTCATACTTAGGGAGAGTGGGGTTTTTTTCTTCAGGGTACCCTCATGGAAAAAAAAAATTACTGAATCTAATTCTGAGGAATCCAGCGGGATTACACACATTTTTAATAGTGTTCTATAGTTATTCCTCGAAATCCCCCTATTTATTATATTTTATAGAGAACAATGAGTTTTCAACAAGCTTTATTCTTCTTATTTTAGGGTTTCTCTTTGATCAGCTCACTTCTGTTGGACGATCAGAGAGCGAGCAGGGGGAAGCCAAGAGAACACTTTCTCTCTTATCCTGCAAGAAAATTGAGACTGTCTTTCCAAAACAGTCCTCTCTATAATACACCACATTTTCTTCGTCACAATGGGATTAAAGCTATTGTGTTAATTCTGCATAACACATGGGAGAGTTTTTCAGTAGGTAATTTCTTCTTCAGGCACAGTCACATCCCACACAGGCACAGTTTCCATCCAATAACATTGTTAATTTTTTTTCCTCGACAGTTCTAAAATTAGTTTGTTCCTCTTCTTCCACGCACACTTTCTATAATCTACCTTCATCCTCTTGCGCGTCAGATGCTGAAGCCTCTTGCCTTTCCTACTTATTTTCCTTACTTTGTTCAAATTGCAGCTCTTCCATGCCCACTGAATCATCCTTTCACCTTGACTCCGAGTGTCTTTAAGACTTTCTGACACTTCCTACATCAGTCTCCAACTCCTCATATTTATCTGAAAAGTTACGTGTAGTCCTAGTGACTCAAACCTCTCTGCTTTCATGTCTTACTGCCATCTTCCATACTCTATATCTCCATAGTCCTCTTTTCCCCTCTGCTGTTCTTGTTACTTGCTTCCTTACACTCGAACTATCAACCTTTTTCTACTTTCATCTTTGTTCTTCCAAGGTCCTTATCAAACATACTTTTTTTAACTCCCAGCACATAAACTCCCTCCACAGATAGTGAGAAGTACTACCTGTTCCTGTGCCTCACCATGAAAGACATAAAACAAACTTCAGGATATCTTTTTGCTGGAAAGATTATCTCCAGACTAATTTTCTCTTTCTCCATGATCCGTTTCCACCATGTTCTATTTTCATTCTCTGTGTAATAATTTTATAAACACGGTCCTAGTATTCTTAAATACATGAGGTGCAAAGCACTTTTTTTTACTACCTCAAAATTTCTCCTGAGAAGTAAGGGGTTTTTCTGAACAAAAGAGTAGCTGTCTGTCAGGATTATTTGACTCTTCCAATTTTCAAGTCCCTATTTGAACTCATGGACATATTAGAGCTCGTCAAAATAAGCAAAAAGAATTTCACAACAGAAAGTTCAAATAAACTAAATATAAGGTTTTCTCCCATTTCCGAGAATAAAGTTTCCTGAGTTTCAATATTACCTTACAAACGTGAAGAATACCTGTAACACAAGGTGAGTTTTGCAAAAAAATCGTAGTTTTAACAATACTAATAGTAGTGCTTTGTTTACCTTCCACAAAGGAAACTTTCCCCCCTTTCATTCCAAGGGAAAGTTACAATTCTTTATAAACATGGAAAGAATTAGTTTCAACAGTGCAACAAAAAGAATACTGACAACCCATGTGAACTGCTCACTATAGCTGCTGTTTATAAAAAATATTAGTCACGACCACCTCCCACCCAATCCCATGGAAACCTCGGCTGAGCCTTCAGTTGCTACAGAAAAACCCCAAAACCGGAAAAAAAAAAAAAAAGCTCTCAAAATCTCCTATCATTTTCATTAGGAAAACTTTCCCTTCACATATTGGGGTATGATCTTGCAAGGTCAAGGAAGTGCCTTGCAGGTGTGGGTTGTAAGGGCACAGACTGTATACAGCTTTACCTGCAGCAATGGATCTCTCTCATAACTCTACTAACTGCAGAGAGAGCCCGTCCTTCCAGTATTCTGTCATGTGGCTAGTGGAGTTTCTTTTAAAAATATTTTTAAAATATTATTTAACAATATTTTTAAATATTGCTTTTTAAAAATATTATTGCTTCAGCAATTCAGCTGAGCTGACCACAACCTCATGGTCCGCTTCACTGAGTATTATAACTTGTAAGAAATTTGTTGAAGTGACCCCCTTTCAAGTGAGTTACTAAAATGACAAATTGAAAGCAGATCACTTTCCGTACATGCAGATAGTTTTCTCCCTAGCCTAGACTGCCTTAATCAATATGCTCCCTCCACGCTTTCAGAATCACACTTACGAAACCCAATCTCACTCCAAAAGGCTGGGCCAGTAAAACACAATATATTTTTGTAAACCTAGCTCTATAGCTGGCTGGTTTTCCCTGTCTTTTTCCCTTGTGCAGAAATACAGTACAAATCCCTGTCTCTCTTTGCCACCTAGTGGAAAGTCTGACTTTACAATTGTCTGTGAGCTACTTCCCTTTAGAAACATGATCATGGCATCCCACCTCAAGGGAAAACTTGAACAGGATCTCTGGTGCGCCTTCTGGAAGCCAGGTAAGAAGTGAAGGCAAGAAATGTGGCTGCACTCTAAATGACAGGGAGAATTCACAAAGAAGCCTTTGAGGTATTGCATTGCTGCCCCAAGGGTGAATGGAGCTTTGGAAACAAATCAGAGCGTGCAGTAACAAAGTGTGATTCATTTCTGAAAGAACCTGGAAGTCCTGGCATACTTCTGTGCATTGTTAGTACAGGTGTGCTTGTAGGCTCCCCTGTTCCGAAGTTGTGTTGGAATATTGCCAGGTCTGTCCTTCCCCAAATTATATATGCATGCAAAAACCAGTACTGACAAAGATGACAAAATTTGTTAGATTTTGATTAAAACTTCTTGGCCTTATTATGGCAAGTATGATGCTTACTGATCTATGCATCTAAAGAAAACAAAATCTAATTCAAATCATTCCATGTATCTGCTAATTAAAGTCTTTCACTTTCCAGCTGGGCCAACACTAGACATCAAATCCTGGCAATTGTTGCCAGTGCTGTGAGGATGCAAACGGTAAGAATTCATGTCCTGAACAGTTATATCTCCTGCTTGTGCTTTGCTGAGGCACACGTTAGTCAAGCCAATGGCCATTTTTATTTTTCACGTGTGGAATTAAACTGCTTGCAAATAGCCCAACCTCATACCAACTGAACCTATGCTATCAGTGTGGCAAACCACTTTTTCCTTGTTTTTTTTAATAATGTCATGCACATTTGATCTTTAAGACATGTTACTAAACCATTGCAGAGCTAAAACCACGGACTGATAGCAGAGGAGCATTCTCCGCTCCTGGCTGCACGCAACACACAAGCTAAGGCAAGGGGATAGATTTGTGCTTGACTGTGGAGGTTGACCTGCCAGCTTGTCTCTGGAGGTTGGCCTCAATTGCTTCGAGACTTCTCTGCGTGGACTTGGACAGTACAGGATCCTGACTGCAGCAGAACACCAGAAGTTTTCTTTGTAAACTATATATTCAAAACCATGAAGATCAAAAGAGTAATGAGATCTTTTTGGGGTCAGAGATATAACTACTAGAAGAGGCTACTGCAGGGATGCAAAAAAAACTAAATAAATCAGGAAATCATAGTTATATTTGCAACTAGTACTTGAACTTGTGGTGTATCAATAAACAGCAACTCTAAAGATTTGCAGAAACTCTCCAGTACACATCATGAATAAAACTGTGCTTTGTGCAGAAGTTCACAGACACTAACCAAATAAATGCAATCACCTGCTGCCAAGTGGTGAATATTCAAGAGAGTCTGCGTGAGTAAATACCTCATATCTCTTCACTCTCTACCGTTCAGAATGGATGCCACAGCCTTAGCTATTTGTTACCAGTCTTCTTCAATCGAGTCAATAGAGTTTGGCATATTTTATAAGATGTGCTCAGATGTGCTGTGTTATTGCTTGTACTATAACAGGTAAACAGGATAACACGGTGCTCTCATCTGCTAGCTAACATGAAGCATCATGACATTTTTCAGGCTGTTCCACAGAAAGAAAATTACCCATGTCCTCATGTCCCCCTCCTACAGAACAGATTTATTTCAACAGAAAAATTCCATCTTGACTTAATTTTCTTCTGATGGTGCATTTTCTCTAGAAGAGGGAATCAAGCAGTCATTCTTAATTCTTAAAATTTGATAGGGATGGAGATGGTGATTCATTACGTTGTCAGCTCCATTTCAGCTCTTGGGTTTGGTACTTTTCCAGTATTCCACTGAAATTAAAGACAAGGGAAATCAAAGGGAGTCCTTAATCGTGTTCCAGAATACCACAGTTATTCTCAGTTTGGCATTAACTGAAATATTACTGGCATGAATTAATTGTCTGAAGATGCAACTTGCAAGTGGAAATGGGTCAAGGAAGACCCACACTTGATTTGCGAAAGCATTGCTTTGTTGAAAAGACGGAAAATGCATTAGAATTATCTTTCATTTCCCCAACGTCGATTCAAGTCCATTACACAAGGGTAAGTGATTAGGCGTAACAGCTTTCAGTGTTTCTGCTGAGCTCAAGAAACGTCTGTATTCTGCTGAATGGTAGCAACTTTTGGAGACTTTCCCTCCGCTGAAGACTGTTTCAACAGCATGTTGGCATTTGTAATGATTTCTCCTTCCCTAGCTTGTTTCCATTCCTCAGGCAGATACCCATATTTAGATTGCACATGCCATACAGTATAATAATCAACGTGATTTCTAAAAATGCTAAACAAAGAGTTTTCTTGGTCTCTGCAATATTGGCCTGTACCATTACCACGAGCTGAAGCTTCTTCCAGTTATACAGAGCATATTCTAAAGGACAAAAAGAAAGTGTGCAGTTATTGTGACTTACGGTCACAATTCAAATTATATCAGCTCATGTATGACAGCTAACCATGATGCACACTGTGAGAAGTGATGGACTGACACAACATGAACAGGGAAGGCAAAACAGGCCACAACAAGGGCTCCTGTTACTGCCAGCCATGTAACCGTGAGCTGGTGGTGTTAAGAAACTCCAAGAATTCATCTTCTTTTCTTTCTTTCTTTCTTTTTTTTTTTTACCATTCCCCAGTAAAGCAAATGGAGTTTTTACGTACATACTTCGCTAAATAATTTCTCCGTACCAACCCCAGTTTTCTATACTACTTTTTTAAACTTTCCACACCACACATGGTAACTTAATAGGCAGCCCTCAGAGAAGAGGTTCCAGATTCTTAGGATGATGTGGCAGCTGCGTGCAGTTAGGCTAAGACCTTTCAAAACAAGAATAAATCGGTGAAGGAAGTCCTGAAGTGATCATGTGCTCCCTACTTCCTCATCAGTGTTGTCCAACAGGCTATCCTCAAAGCTTTTGTTGTTCAAACACAGCATATTACATGTTTCAGTAAGAAATGTTAGTCTCACAGCTGCAGCTCTGACCTCTCTCATCACAGATTCTCTGCTAGGCTTCCTGGAGTTTACTAACAGCTGAATAACAGCAACGAAGAGGAAACACCACCTCACAAGTTTCTCATCTTTCTCCTCACCATGAGAGATCAGTTTAAAGGACAGCTTTCAGTTTAGTTTACCAAACTATTCCAAGGACTGGAGTGAAAGTTATTGTGATCCTCTGAAGCTAAAGCAATAAAAGAATGTGTTTTCCAAAGTACCAACTTTATACACTGAAGGGTCCTAGAGCTGTCTGGAATATAACGTGGAACTGACAAACTTAAACTGATCTTGAAAGGCACTAATGTAAGAATATTAAGAAATAGTAAGAACATAAAGAAAATAGAGATTGAATGAATAAATGCAGATAAGATGAGCATTTCTTGAGATGAAAATGAGCAAGTCAGCGACACATCCTTGACCTAGCCATAAAATTCAAATGTATTTTCAAGTATTTCTCAACAGATAACTGATGATAGGCAACAATCAAAAGTTGCTACAAAATCAGCATCAGCGCAGAACATATAAGCATAACAGAGGAATTTCATAATTAATGATAGCACTGCAAGAAAAGAACAGTTCGTACCTATGTCAGTAACTGAGAAGATGTCTAAGCGTGGACAGCTAACCTAGAACCTTGAAAAGCTTTAATACTATAACACCTTGTAACATATTTTTCTGAAAAACATTACTCTCGTGGTAATTTCTGCATTTTAGAATTAAACTGCTTTTTTCCCCCTGTATTTCAGCATCTCACCTAATTCAGTACCCTGACGTTATTACTCATTCAGACACTCAGAAGATAGGATTGATATTATCATCTACACAAAAGAACTCTCTAAAAAAGTCGCATGAGCTCTTTATCTCACAAAAATGTCCCTGATATACAGCTGGTCCGATATAGAAACAGAACTCCTACAGTAAATCACAAAGCATCATTTTCTTCGGTTGGAGATTCTGGGGCTTCCAAGTCCATAATAACACAAATACAATTTAGGACATGTCAGTCAGAACTATTAATTATGATTACGGTGAGGGAATGTTCACACAGCATCTCCTCTGCTCCCCCATTCTCTCCCAAGTGACTGCAGAGACCCAACCTATCTACTGTTTCAGAGAAGAAAGAGAGGTGAGGAAAAATAATCACATCGATGTTAACACTGTCAGGTGTCCATCCCTGGGCGGGGTGGACTCCCTAAGGAACTTGCAAAGACTCAACCAGTAAGTAACACGACAGTATGGAGAGATGGTCCTCAATGGAGCTGGCAGGAGAGGCACATCCAGCATTATCTTAGCTCAAAGTGCAGAGCTGGAAATGATCACTGACCGTTAGCCTTTAGTCACACGGGAACGTTCTTTTAGTAAAGGTAACTTCTCAATCTTAAATATTAAATACCACCATACTTAGAGAGCATCCTCTTACATTTTCCGTCCTATCCATACAATAACAGGATAACCAAGACATGACATTCCAGACTTTCATGTCCACAGCAAGCACTGACTATGGAGGCTGCGAACACGCATGCAAAATTACTGTAAGCATCAGCACACAGAAAGGACAAGCAGAATGGAACCACAAAGATGGAACCACAAAGAGACTCTATTTCAAGCTAGTATGGTATAATTGAGAAAGAATTACATAATAATACTCACAAACTATTAATGACAAATAACCACTAATTACTAAATGAGAAGTTAATAAGTACATTATTGCTGAGGAAGAACAGGGTAAATTATTGGCTAAGGGGAAAAAAAAATATTTACAGCAAACCGACCCCTACATTTGTGCATAATATTATGAACTGAGACCGTTAGCCATCGCATGGAAGGAGCAGGCAAGGAGGGCAACTGCATTCGGTAATGAGTCTAATGGAGAGAGAAGTGGTCAACACGAAGCAGGAGGGCAGTGAAACTTGGACTGGCTTAAACTGACGTGAAGCATGGGCACACAAAGCGTTTCAGCAGTGAGAAGTGGAAGGTAATGAGCTTGTCAGAAAAAAATGAGTGGGAAATTTATTCTCAAAGGCCATATGTTGTCTGAGCAGGAGTGGAGTGTAGTATGGTGGTGGATGAAACTAAATACTCCTGGCACTGTGCTTGAGAGTGCTAAAAAGAAAATCAAAAGAACACAAGATCAAATTTCAGAGGATATCAGACAAGTTCGGCTCTGGTGTGAGAAGGTGAAACTCCCACACGGAATAGTTCTCTGATACAACATGACATGCTTTGGCTAAACACAGGCCCGTAAGACTTGGGCAAAATTTCAGGACAAGTGAGAGTTTGTAATGGTATAAAAATTACCAGCTTGCGTCTATATGGAGACCGCTATTTTCTCCATTTACTCTCAGTTCATCAACATTTCATGAGAAATTCTTGGCCTAGTCTGTGTGATTCCTTAATTCTCAGGTCACATAACTTATGCATGGGCTTCCTTTCTCTGAGCAGAATTTTTAGAATCATTTTTTTTCACGGGAATGCTTTGAGCAAACTTTTAATGTGCCCTGTCTAATTCCGAAATTGTTTCCATGATTATGGACACCACTGGGCTTACTCACTATAATATTTAATGAAAGCAATTAACAAAATGGGGGACAGTCTTTTCTGTTTTTCAGGTACAGATCTCTTCTCTTCCCTACCATAAATTCTGCAAGGTCTGAGGATGAATAGGAGGTTTAGGGAAGCACAACTTCAGTTACTACTTTGGCCACCAAGAAGTGCAGCTGAGAAAAGGAAATAGGGATTTCTAGGAACCAGTAAGTTAGGCAGTGGAACTGCCACGGAGTTCCGTGGGACAAGACGAATGTACTTGATTTCTGTGGTCCGATCGCTATGGAGTATCAGAGAGCCTTCATACCTAATGGGAACATCAGAGCTTCCCAAAAGGATCACAGCATTCTATCTACTTCAATATTTTATATCCTAGCTTTGTCTTCATATTTTCTTTTGCTGGCATGAGCACGTTGCCAAAGGTAATGAGATTTTTATCTACCACTAGCCCATATAACGCTCCTAGTTAATTTAACAGAGCCTATGGTCATCAAAGATACCTAGAACTCTCTTGGCCCTGCTCTGCATTTTCCTCGGTTTGCTTCGTTGCTAATATCTATTAAACATTAAACCGAGAATACAGTTTAAAAAAAATAAATCCCAGTTCTCCATGCTGAATGTTTCCAAGCCTTGCTGCCGCCTTGTTTAATTTCCATTCTGCTTTAGGTGAAAAGATCTTGTCCTCACTATTCAAGAATACAGGTATAAAATAACATCAAAGAACCAGTTTAGATTTTCTTTTGATATAACATTTCCTTCACTTTAAGTAATAAAAATACTACACATTGGCACAATGCATCATGCTTTGGAGCACTCTGAGCGTCTCGCAGCTATAAAAGGTATTATATATTTTCTCATGAGGAATCGCATGCACGAAGTTGATAATGTAATACAAGTTACTGAACCCAGCAATATATCCCAATATACAAGCTCTCAAGAAGAAGTATCTTTTTCATGTGTCCCTATATCGAATAATACAAAATGTGATACTATAATTTAAATAATAATTATTATAGAGGAAAGGCAAACCCTTTCTTGAGACATCTTTTCTAATATTCAAATAGAAAGTCCAAAATTCAAAAATACGAGATGGATAAAATCAGGATAAATGCCTACGCTCTTTGTGCTTCTCCATATTAATAATTATATCATAAGGCAAACAATATATTTTTTAAAAGTTTCACACAACAAACACAATGTGACAGTTTCTAACAGGGACTGTGGACACTGGAAGTGTTACTCTGAAATATTGTGGATTCTAGACCTAAACATCTTGATGTTTTCAGAGATTACTGAAATAGAAATAGACTCAGGTCCAAAACTTTCAGTTTAAGACAAACCTGAACGAAGCTTGAAGTACAGTGATTGTAACTTTGACTAGAACCACCCAGCTGAAAATATTTAAGGTCTGCTCCTTGTATAGACAAGGGTTAGTTATTGATCAAAAATAATCAAACATTGCCACGAGAATCACTGTTTGGAGGGAGCTCATCTCTCTGGATAAATGAGCACTATAGATTTTCAGCGGACAAAACGTGTTCCTATCTGATCTGTATTTTTGTCACGCCTTTAATCCAGGCTGCTTTTTGTACACCAGCAGTATTCTGTTCACCTCAATGAACCGCCCGGGAGATTCACAGAGTTCCCCACTCAGCACATTTCACCTGAACCCTGTCGTATTCATTTTACACCTCGGGACAACTTCCTCTGACACCAACACAAGGGTATTCTCTAATTCACCCACCTATCTTACCAGATTATTTTATTAACCAAAAGAGCATCTTTTTCCGTGCTTCTCCTCCTTCTCACCCTCATTTAAATGCACTGGGAGTGAGCAAGTCAAATTCCTCAGTAATCTTTTGTTTCCTCATTGAGATCAGCTGCATTTTACCTCATTGTCAGACATGGTTCCCTCTATTCTCTTTTATATCCACATGCAACTTCCTTATTGTTCCCCCATTTCCATTCATCATGTCACTTCTACTTAATATGCCCTTTTCCCCCAAAGCTTACGGTAACTCAGAGCCACAATTCAGCCTCATACATAATTGGTACTATATAGGAAAACTGAGACTTGTGATTTCTTTATATATTCTGGGATGGGGTTACTTGCAAATACTAGTCATGTGTCCTTTGCTTTTCTTTTTAAATATATACACACGGCACCACATGTGTTTTCATTGATTGGTTGCTACAGTGCATTGACATACCATAAACACCTATTCGAAATAGCTATTTAAAATAAAAATAGAATCTTTTGCTGATCGAGAAGGCTGCAGGTTTACTCTGAGGCGGCGGATGCATTAAACTAGACTCATCCTTTGGTTAAATTATGAAGATCTGGTAAATGTGTGATGCAATCACTTGCTATTAACAATAAAAAATACAGAACAGTTTTGGCTACTCATTCATTCTGAAGATAGAAAGGTGCTGCTCAAAACTACAGTATTTTGCTCAACAAAGTCTTTTTTTTTGTAGAAAGCACTTCTGTTGCAAGGTGTTTAGATCCATGTCTTCAGAATGATTCCCTCGTGCCTTGGGTGCAATCTGGAGTACTTTTGCATCACCTTTTAGCAGTAACTGCGACCAGCAGATCCACCTTAAGACAGTGAGAACTACCAGTATCCGGTACTTACCTAACACCTAGGTCCCTAGGGTTGAATATTTACAGCTCCAAATACAACTCGATAATGGACTATACGACAAAAAGTGTCTCTGCTTTCTAATTCCACCAGCTAGTCGGATGAAAATGCCGTTCTAACACTGACCTTATAAGAAAAAGACCTTGAGCACCAAGATAAAAGCCCCTACCACTAAACGTTTTTCTGCCCGAGCAGTACGCAACACTCTTTTCATTGGTGAGAAACACGTAACTCACAGAGCACCTCTACATTTTAGTGCCCATCACGAGAGCAGGTTTGGTGTCAATCTGTTAAAACATCCCCATTTACTGCTCTTTCATTCTCACTGCAGTGTGGTTTTGGACTGCATGACTTGATCCTTCTTCAGGCGGAAATAAATCCAAAGGTGTACTCCAGGACAGCAGGCAGCCCTAACCCTACACTCACTCCTTCCACAGCACCGAGAATTAGACGAGGGTTTAGTAAACTCCTCTGAAACTCACCCAGCACAGACATCAGCTCCCCCGTTCCACAGAGCTGCTACCTGCTGCCTGCACCACTTGCTGACATAGACACAGCGATGGTCAAGAGTGGCCGTTCTTAGTATCTCTGAAAATCTGTGAGTCCTAGAATTCTACTGTTAGGTACCCAGCCACAGAAGACATTTTAAAAATTGGTCTTAAATCCCTTGATTAAATGTCTGCAGACAAGATGAAACAGCTTCATACAATCATCATTCCCAGCACAGAACTCTAACCATTGGGTAGCATCCCATTTTTCACTTGATGATAGCAAAAATTAATTGCTAATGCCAAATTTTGAGAAAAATATCTGTTCTTTGACAGCTTTATCAACAGAGAAAAATCACTACGACAAATGAAGGATCAATCAAACCAAGTTCTGTTTCCGAATTAAAGCAACATAGGTAGGTCACAGTGAAAGGAGCAACAAAGCCAATGTCCCAGCCCTTCCTCCAAGGGTTGGTTGTGAATTACTGTGACCCTAGGTAAAAGCCACAATTCAAGATAATTAAAAACCGTTCGGTTTCTTCTCTCAAATTAATTTTAATCAAGCTAAAGTATGATGCAGTAGAAGAATTGACTAAATACATATAATCATTACATTTTTCACTACTTTATTAAGCAGGAGGCATTCAATCTATTAATTAGTGTATTGTCACAGGCAATTGGAAAGCACGGGTCTTAATCCAAACAGAGTCATTTACAAATGGAGAAATACTGGATTATCATTTGCACAGACATTTTGATGCTGACTTACAGCATTGTTTGGTAAAGTCAATGATGTATGGAAAGAAATTAATATTTGAAACTGGAAATGATCATATTTCATCATAATGTGATACAGATACTCTCTTTGACAGAGACATTATTGGTAATGGCCTCGAGCCAATATCTGGCTGTTATCTTATTTGTACAAGGCTGCGCTTGAAAATCAGGAACAATAGCTGAGAACGCATTATATTATTCAGTTCAATCATTTTGGTGCCTTCTCCAACATTGGATTTGTGCAGTGCAGTGGATGCTCAATATGTTTACTGGAAAACGCACAAGGCCTATCCAACAACTTAAATCCCATTAAAGCTTCGCTCTGGGACCTCAGTGGTGCATCAGCCCTTTACACATGGGCGACTTTCACCATAAATAATGGTCCTTTTGGAGCAAGGTTTTCAACTCTAATTAGAAAACATTTTTGTTACGCTCCAAGTGGAAAGCTTCCTGGTGTCTTAGTGGTGCAGCCTGTTCTCTGCCCAGGGCTGCAGTGGCTCTGAACCACAGATACCTGGACTGGGTTATAATCCCTAGCAAAGTTTAAGATCCTCACTCAAAGAAAAGCATGTCATTTAGAAATGCATGTAGTTTAGAATTTGCATGGGGAAATATTCTTTTAATTTTTTTTTTTATTTATTTACCAGGAAGGATTCTCTGTAAACTGCAGAAATGTTTATGAGGCTGGCTGATTTCTCAGCATCTGTTTTCTGAGCTTCATCCATTCTTAAGAGCTTTCTCCCCATAGTTACTTTTTAGACTGATCTTTCTGTTACGCTCATTCTCTCCCACTTCAATTCTACTGGTAAGAACAAAGGGATATTTTAAGAAATTTTAAGATTTACGCAATGACATGACTGAGTCAGATTAGCCTTTGACTTACACAGTCCAGATGAATTCTGTATCAGCCTCTCCTAGCAGAGCTACAATATCCTTTTCCCAGCCACCCCATCCTCTTTCTGCACCATCAAATCACCAAGTGCCGCAAATGCAGCCGAGAAGCTAATTATACTGGAAATTAAAACTAGTAATGTCTCCAGCAATCCTACCCAAGAAAGGATATAAGCATGTAGGTAACACGTATACAGCAAGATATTAGAAGTCACATCAAAAGGAACACAGTCATTTCTTGTCCCTCTTACTCAAATTCAGGCAGCAAAACTGTAAATGAACAGGAGGAGGAAGAATTTTAAATGAGGAGCCCAGTTTCTCCAGGAAACTGAGGAGTAGGCAGTTGTATATAAAGAGAAAGAATGATGACAGAAATATGTAATGTGCTGATAACTGAAGGGAAAGGTATGTGCTTATTAGAAAACTTCCACCTTGAGTCATTACTGAATTTCCTGAGTACTGTGAAATTCAGAGATACACTCTTCGACAAAGGTGAATTCTGGGGAAATTTTTAGAAAGCTGGAACAGCAACTAACCACTCCTTATTTTCTATAAGGATTGTTATTCCCATAGACCTATGAAATTATTGCTACTATTGACAGATTTTATGCTTGTCCCAGCTTGTTTGGAGCTGGAGTTCGGTCTCTCTCTCTGAGCAGTAACTGTATTTCTAGATAAACTACTTAATAAGCAGAATATTTCACACGACAGGAACACCATACACTATTATAAAGTTCTTCTCTTTGCACTTGATCTTGACTTCCACAACCTAGAGCAAAATTTGGCCTTTCTCTCTCCTCTGCTTTTGTTCTGTATAGTTTAATATTTTAATTATCTCAAGGGGAAATTTAAAGAAGCAAGATCCATGTATATGATGCAGAAGAAATTCAACACTTTTGTTTTTGAACACTTTTCCAAAAGATAGACATTTAAGTCTATCTTTTACATAGGCCTTTCGAACTGTCTAGGGTCACATGAGGTACATGAAGGAAACAGACGTTCACTGAGAAAGATGGTAGAGTGTGGGGTGAGCAGAACCACCCTAAAGAATCTACTATTCTCATGGAAAAAAAAAAGACAGAAAATTACTCTATCACAATGAGAAAACCTGCAAGATTTCACTCTATAAAATAAGGAGAGATTGTTGCCATGGTATCGGCAAAATTTCTCTTTCACTTATACACACACACATGAACCTTTCTTGTCAGAATAATATTATAAACGTGCAAGGTAAAACATTTTCCATTACACTTCTCCACAGCATTTTAAACAGCTATTTGCATTATATTTAGATGAAATCATGCAGGTAATCATCCCTTGCAGATCTCTTCCAAAGTAAAGCAACAAACATTGTCCTGACATTGACACACGCCTCCTCAGAAGGTGCTCAGTAACTCAAGGCATGCAGAAGGGCACATATTGGCTTCTCAGCTATCCTCCGGCAAAGACGGGTTTCTCAGGAACTGGAACGTCTCTTAACCTGGACAAAGTCACATTCAACAAATATGCAGCTGACTTAAAGTTTTTATGACTTCAGTCATGTTCCTGCAGCTCTGTTCCTCGTGTTCCTTCTATCATCATTACTCTGGCCTAAAATTGTATAATCCTGTGTTCCAGTCTATTTGTCTTTATAACACATATGGCATTTTGTGCCAATTTCCCCAAGTGCTCTGAGTACTTAACACAAAAACTTCTGCTCACGAGTTCTTAGACACACAACCAGATAGTTACTCAGTGGCCTGATGTGAAAAAGCAATGGTTTAAATAGGTAGGTGTCCACTTCACGCACAATCAGTCCTTAATGATTTTATATGATGATATTATACCATCTTGCACCTACAATTGGTCCTTGCAGATATAGTAAATGTAATGACAGACATTTTGAAGACACGAGGGACCACCTTCTAGCACTCAAATAATCTCTGTTCTTGCATAATGCATGACATATAACTGATATAACTGTCCCTTATGCTAATTTTAGATAAGGAAGAAATGTATATTTTCAAAAAGGTCACTGAGGATTGCGAATCACTAGAAAAATCACCAATCTTTGAATGAGGTTTTACAACAGCTTTGTCAATGGTACAAACTCATTTACAAACGCCAGCAGAATTTCTACCTGAATTTTGTCTGACATCAGCTTCTAGCCATTAGCTTATGCTGCGCTTGCAGCCAGCTGAAGTCTTCCCCCATGTAATAAACACGTGATCAAGGCAAGTTTTTAAATTCTCTTTGCTAGACTGCGCTTTTTTAGTTTCACCAAAGCAACTTTTGTATCCTTCTCGACAACAGAACAGGGCATCATAGCCCAGCGGTCATTTCACTAATGCCATACAGACAGGTAATAAAACTTCCCGATTCCCAAAGTAAAGTTCCTACTTCATAAACCCTCTCAGCACCCACGTTCTCATAGCCAGAGCTTTGCACAGAGAGTTCATGGTTACCCAGTATGAACCTGGAATTCTTTTCCAAAGGGAATACTGCCTTGAGCCCAGTCCCTCGGTCTGACAGTGTGACCTACGTTCACTGCTCCTGGATGCATAGCACTGCCATCGGTTATGCCAAAGCTGAAGCTGGACATACCTACAGCGGCAAGCGGGCTATTCAGATCATGCTGTCTAAGAGGCTTCTCCCCAGGTAGACATGATTTGAAACTCTACATTTCCTCTGCAGGATCTGCAGTCTTTTCCTGTAGAGGAGAGGCTTCACCCTCCAACGCTCTCTGCTTTGCGCTTCTCACACCAGCATGACACTCTCAGAAAAGGTAACCAGAGGGAGTATGGAACCTCATCTATCCAGTCAGATAGTTAACCCTTTATTTTGTCAGTTATCAATCCATGCCCCAGCATTTCATCTCCCTGGTGCTAAAGCCACCTGCTTTGGATGGATGAACTGTGCTGCACACAGACCTAGACCATACACTCCCTGCAGCGCCCTTCGCTCTTCCCTTCTCTCTCAGTTAGCAAGCAGCAGTGAAAACAGGGATTGTGTTCTTTCTAACGTGCAGCATGCTACAGACTGACAAGAAGGATTATAAATAGAACAGAGCTTCCTCTCATTACAGAGATTTTAATGAAAATGATAAATGGGTTCAAATAAAACCATTCAGGCTCCAGTGATAAGATCACTATCTCTTCCAGTGCTGTATCTAACCCAATTTCATGATGTCATTATCTGCCCTGAAATTTAATGGAATTTATGGCAATTTAAAGGATCAATCTTAGTGTATTTTCTATATGCTGTGATTTCTCCAGCGCAGGAAAACTCCCCTTACTTGATCTTCATTATGACGATACTTCCAGGTATTTCTGCTCACAAATGATAAAATAGCCACCAGGAGATGAACACACACATTGATCTGGGCACGCATAAGACACTTGCCTCTTGGTTGTCGTTTACTCCGAAAAGATCAAAGATCTTCTGTTATGACTTGCTCTGAGATGAATAATGTAATTAAACAACACCCAGGAGAGAGGGGAATAAAAAATGCCTGAAGAACAAACTCATTTGTTTTTCAGATTTTTTTTTTTTTAAGAAGACTGACAAACTCTAATGCAGCTGCCACAGACCACCTCAGGAGGAGTACAACAATCACCAACACAAAGGTTACGAGTGAAAATCAGATAAATAATCCTGAACTTTATCACGAAAATTTTTCTGTCAGAACATTAGAGAGAACTGAAAGTTCGCTTCTTACATTGTCAGCACAGAGAAAGCATAAATCGAGGTAGAAGAACACCAAGCTAAAACTTCAGTGATGACAAGGTCAAGGCAAGGATTTTTGTAAAATTATGCCACAGTAAAATTAAACACTATTGTTCCCTTTCATCACTCTCCTAGATATTGTCTGTGTTGCTTTTTGTTCTTCCTGCTCCCATGTAAGAAAAAAGAGGTAGAGTAGATCTGCAAAACTATGCATCACCTTCTAACAAGAAAAGTACTCATACGGCTTTGAGAACTCTTGAGATTATCGACTGTTTCGATATATCTGATGTTTTCACTCATAGTTCCTTGTGCAACAGTTCATCTGAGAACATACAGAGTCTGAAAAGTCACAAAATCCTTTTACATGCCTTTTTTGGGGAGCTTGGTTTACGTTTCTGAAAGCGGTGGATATGCCACCCTGCTGCCAGAATGCTGCTTCACTGAGGGCTTTCCAGAATACCCTTGCAGCCTTGCAAAGGTAACTGCTCCAAACAATTCCAAAAGAAACTTCCAGAATTAGAGCTTTACGGATTTTCATTGAAACTGGCAGTGAATAAACGCTTGTGCCGTCAATAGCCACCTGAGTATCTCACCTTGGATGTCCCATGTCATTGCTGAACTCTAACAAGGAAGCTAGAACGTCTCTTTTTCCCCCTCCTCCTCTTCCTGCACCTGACTTTCAGGCTTACACTTTCCTGACGGAAATCTAACTGGTTTAAGGCGATGGCAAGTCTATTGTTTACCGTTGTATACATGGAATTCTGGAGGAGAAACTAGACCTCTATAGACTTAACATCTTAGTAGATGTCAGTGAGACTCGGTAACACAGTTGTCCCTTTAGACCTGTGTTCTTACACCTCTCAAATCTCAGCTGCTGGTCTGGTGTGCTAGTAAAGTCTCCCAGCAATACAGCAGCTCTGGGCATGTGTTGATATCACTTTTTGGCACAGTATATTTTGTTCTCCTCCTCTCTTTTTCCTGTTAGGTTTGTCAGTCTTGTTAGCCAAAGACACACAGAAAGAGACACAGTTGGCACATGTCCATTTCCTCTAACCTTGTAGGCTAAATACCAGGTGAGTTTTTACAGGAACGTAAGTCTGAATGTTGATCGCAATGTTTATCCAGCCCTTTGTTCTCTGCAGAACAAAGAAGTCTCTATTGTGCATTGATATTTGGATGAGAGTCCCCCCTGCTGACTTACCTAAAACTAAAATAAGAAAATAAACAACAGTAATAAAAACCTTCTGATCTGAGCCCCCATTAAGCACCAGGTTTTCAAAAGCACTCTCTTTAATGTCAAGTGTCACAGCCCTTTTTGTTAGGGCTGAAATTAGGGATGAAAATATCCCCTCTTGCACTCCAGGAAGGCCCTCAACCACCTCTTCATTCCAGAGCTGGCTAACGACTCCTGCATGTACCGCCTGCATGCCTGGAAGTGCTTCAGGATGAGAAGTGCCATACAAATGTGAGCTGCTATTAATTATGGCACTCGAAGGAACATTCAGATAGTTTAGTTTTCAAACCAAGCCTACATTAATGTTGCTATATGTGCTAAATTTCATTTTCTCCACACCTTTTAATTTGCCACTCTGTCAAGAAAGAAATATAAATTCACTATTCCAACACACCTCAAATCCTAGATGTACTGTCCCTGCTGATTCAACAGCAGTGCTTGACTAATACGTATTATTCCTACAGCTCAGCTGAGGCTGATGTGAGGAAAAGACTCAGAAGATGAGAAAAAATGGGTTTGTTTTATAGGTACATATAAATATATACATTTTACAACACGGGAGCGAGAGTACTGAGCAGGGAGATCAACTGAACCTGTTACACACAAATGTTCCTCAGATTTCCAAGAAATCACATTAAAATGTAGCAATTAAAAAGGAGACAGAAGATGTCATGAATACTAATCAAATTTGTTCTTCTGGAACATCTTTCAGCCAATGTTCTCAAATCATTTTGTTAAAAATCAAATCTTATATGGCATAACATAAGTTTACTAAGGGATTCAAAGATACTTTCAGCCACCACCAGAATGACCACCTGGTGTTTAAAAAGCAGATAAACATGGTAAATAAACACTTACTGACAACTGCAAATAAAGAAAACTGAAAGTCAATACTCAGAAAAGCTAAAGGCTTTAGTCATTAGTAGGCTTGAGTTGGCCAAGACAGTAGCCCTAACACCCCTAGTGCTGCAGGAGATGCCATGAGTCTTTCACCCCAAAGTAGCATTAGGCTGTCTGAATGCAGGAGGCTACACAACTGTTTAGTTTCTGTGATTTTGTCTTAGTTTCTACTGATTTTGACTCCCAGCTGGTTTTTGATGATCATAACATAAAGCAACCTCATCATCTGATGGTCTGCATCTCTCTCCAGCATTGCAAGTTCTCTCTTTGCATGTAACCCTTATCACTCTTATCACAGTCAGCTCACTGGAATAGTCAGAGTGTTGATTTGTCTGGTAACAAGAGAGAATTCAGGCAATTTGGATTAAGAGCAAACTGAGATCCACACTATGGACACTAGAAATACTCAAAATCCATACCTGGGTGGATTGGTAAGAATACTGGACCTCCCCAGCACAGAGAAAACGACACCACCTCTGAGCACCTCTACGCTTCTCTTTGAAGAGCTACTGCTTCTTTAAAATGGAAGGGATCACCTTTCCTCTCTTACACTTCTCCTTGGAAAGGCAAGTCTTGCAACTGCAAGAATTCCTTCCCGATACACTCCAGATAACATGAGAGCAAAGAACAGAAAAACTCAGTGGAATCTCATTGTCTTGCTTGGTGTGGCTGCTATGGTGACGTAACTGTGTTCTGTGCTCATTATCATCAGCTGCCTTACAAATCACTTGTTGGTTTTAGACTGATGGATATTTCCTTGTAAGTAATTTAGAACTGGCAGTGTCATATAAGTCAAATTTCGGGACCAAACCCTGTCCAGCACAGCCACAACTCTGCATTGCTGTTCTCTCCCCACAATCGTGCCTGCCCAAGCCCCATCCTGCCTCTGACAGTGCTTGCCTGCTCTTTAAGCCAGCAGCATCAGAATTGCAGGGCACAGAGGAAAAGAACAACAACAACAATTCATCACTCGTGCTTTACCAAATGCCTAATCTAAGGGGCTTTTAAATTTTTGTCTTCTACTATTTTCCAAGTTAACCTGAAGCAAGTGAAAAATAGCTGATGCTTATTGGCCTCCAAATTACCTTATTTTGAACTAATACAAGATGCAAAGATGAGATTATCGATTCATAATTTCTTCTTAATGGGATGAAAACCAGTCGATTTCTCAAAGTATAAGCCAAGGTTTGGAAAATTCCTTCCCTGAACACTTCTGTCAAGAATAACTTATTTGTATTCAGGTTTATGTGTGTTAAAAGAAAGAATTTATGACTATTGCCTACTGTCACTCATCCAGAACTACTTACGAGGACACTTCATTCTGCAGCCCAAACTAGCAGAACTTTTAATTCACTGGGTAGCAGTCTATACTTTTACAGCCAGAGAACACATTTAATTTCTTCTTTTTTTGGCCAATATTGATAAAGTGCAAAAGTTGCCTTGTTATCGGCGTTCATCTGCTCTCGCACAAAATTGCAGTTTAGACATCTACAACATTCTCTAGATAAAACACTTCTGCAGTTCAGCATGCTGTCTGTCACTCTCTAAAGTCAGAGAACGTGCTGGTCTCATTCAGCCAAATACCATGGATGAGGCAGATTCCGTTCTGATTAGAGCTATGGATTGGAAGCTACAGATAAAGACTAGGAGACAGTTTCACTATGTGCATACTTTGGGTGGGCAGAGCTGTGTTAAGTAACTTTGCAAAAGTCAAACAGGGAGTGGGGAGCACCTGTAATCCAGAACTCCCATAAAACCAGTTTTGTACTAAAATGTTAAGGAAGTGTTAGCTAAAGTTGAAGTCTTCTACCCAAACACCCGAAGTGGGGACTTTTTAGTGTTCTGCCAGTAACTGCTGCATTAAAGAGTACAAATTTCCACACACCAACACTGCCTGCTTTAATTTGCAGAGGATTAGTTTGTTTTCTTCTTTTTAAACTCTCTAAGATGATATGGGCTTTAATGAGTAACTAAAAAGGATCCAGGCTTGTTAAGCCTCTGACAGATGTTCTTCAATAATACCATCATTCGTGGTCTTTTCAGAGAATAGACAATAGGGATTATATTTTGTGGCCTGGTGTGCAATCTTTATTAGAATTTAACTATTTCATTAGCTTGCCTTATGAAGACACTGTGTTGACTGCTGCTATTCCAACTTAAGTGCTGCCCATGGCAGGGGGTTGGAATTGGATGGTCTTTAAGGTGCCTTTCAATCCAAACCATTCCTTAATTCTGTTTTTCATTTTCACAAGTGTAGCCACACCGTGGGTATCCAGTACATCACCTGCATTGACTTTTTAAGGAGACAGCGTGGCTTACCAAACAGTAGTTTCTTATTTACCCAGTAGGTTTTTACTGCTGCATACACTCAGGTAATGTAATGCCTCTCCTTTGAGATTCTCTTCACCTCTTCTTCCTTTCCACTAGCATAGTGTCGTCTCTTCAGAAAGA
The DNA here is from genome assembly GCF_000710305.1 of Buceros rhinoceros silvestris. Lineage (NCBI taxonomy): Eukaryota > Metazoa > Chordata > Aves > Bucerotiformes > Bucerotidae > Buceros > Buceros rhinoceros. The sequence continues at coordinate 44,748 of NW_010395097.1, forward strand.
GGAATAATCTCCTTTTCTGATAGCACAAGCATCACATTCAGTTGTATCTCACAGAAAAATGTCTTTAAGTTTGGGGACAAAGTATGGCAGACACACAGGATAAGAGAAAAATGATAAAGCCAAGGCGGCAAAGATAAAAAGACCTATAGCTGTGTATCATAGTCTAACATTATAACCAGAACCCTGAATTTCTTTTCCCAAGAAAAAACCCCAGTGTTTTTGAGATTGCTTTAAGGAAACCAAGACAGTGTAAATATCTGTTGCTCTTCCTTCCTGGCACAGCAACCAAACATTCTGCCCACACTGACAGTATCTCATGTAAACCACACATTGACCCTCCAGCTTCAGCCAAAGAGCACACTTCAGCTGTTAGCACCAGCTATCTCTGTGTTGGCTTTATCGGCACCTGAAACCAATGGCATTGTGCACTATTTCCGTGTAACTTCTCTGCAGCCAGTTCAACACTGAACCTAGCAGAAAAACATTCCATAATGCTGTTACCTCAAGCAGCCCAAGTTGCTCCAAGTCTGTCTCCCCAGATTCCTCAGTAACTGCCTGGTAAAATCCCTTTCTGGAAGCGTCCTTGCACTAACAGCACAACCCTCTCACGGGTTTCCTTCTCAATGGTTCCACTGCTTTTTTCATTCCTTCTGAATAGTGAAAAAGAAATTCTCTAATGACATTTAAGAGGGGTGTATTAGAAAACTTATTCTCCCTTTACTTATGCATCTTCATAAGGTTAAAAGAGCCATAAATCCATAATTGCTTACAAACATGGCTCATTTAGCATATTTTTATTTTATTAGCATAGTAGGGGTGCATACTTGCGGAGGGGGCTGGGGGGGGGGTGGAATGTGTCATTTCATTTATTTATTTTCTTACTTGCTCAGTGCTAACTCTCTAGCCAGACCTTGCAGTAATTGCAGCCAACTCCAAGCTATTCCTCATGAGGTTCACCAGGAGGATACTTCCTATCCCAGAATCCAGTCAGGTCCTCTCATTAATCAAAGTCTTTGAGAGCTGAATGTTCCCTGTTCCCTAATCACATCTGTGAATGCCACATTAAGGAAATCTTTTTCATCAGCTATAACCACTTCTCCTTTTGAAGTGGACTGAAAACATTATTTTTAAATGTATTTTCTACAGGACTTAAAATCCAGTTAATGGAAAGAGGGAATAATTTTCCTGTTTCTCTTTTGATTTCTCTCTCCCCTCCCTGTTGTGTGAGGAGGTCATACAGCCAGATCTTTACCCACCTCAGTAGGCAGCACTGTTTTATCTGCTGAAGTGCTATCTAGTTCCTAAATCCATATTTTGCGGCCATCTTTTATCTTCTTTCTTTCTTTCTTTCCTCCTCCTCAAGTTTCTCCAACAGAGATAAAGAAGAGGGTCAAAGCTCAGCATAAGAGTAAAAGCTCTGCACTTCCAAGTTGTGCAACACAACAGGAACAAACCTGTAGAGCACAACAATTCTTGTCAGAGAACTGACATTCACACTGTACAAGCTTCAAGACTTTTATTTCAGAGGAACTCTAACCTGAACAGTCACTAACGCCTACAGTACACAAGGTGCAACTCTTGAGTACATCTAGCACTTCAATTTCATTGGAAAGGGAACCAGTCTGGGTGTTCAGAAATTACCCCACGATACAAAACACAGCATGGTAAAAGGAGAGATTACTGGGGGATTCGCTTTAAAAATCAGCTCCTGAGTTAAGCTGTCCATGTAGACATTCCCTAAGTCACTGAGCCCAAAGCAATTCAAGTCCTAAAGTTACAAGTTTCATAGTCAGAAAACACACTTAAAGGATGCTGGACCTCAGTTATTGAATAACAACATCAGGCATTTACCCAGGAGACAAGAATCCCGAGCACACTTACCACTTCAACAGGGGGGACTTCAGTCAATGCCTGGCTGCCACACAGAGTACATAATCATTGGCTAATGCAGCAAGAAGGAAAGAAGCATGCTTGATCCCTTCCATAAAAGATGAACTACTGTGAGGCCATAAATTTAAGCTTCAGAGGATCAAAATAAATGTAGACTGGAAGACAGGTCACTCAGCTAGGAAGAAAATCAAAGGCTTGCATTTTGTTCCCACAATTGTCTGTGTATTTTAAATTGCCCAGTTACCGGCTAAAGAAAACAGAAACCATACCACGAGCAAGCGTTCAGTGCAGGTAAAGCACACAGCTCCCCGTCTGACAGAAAGTACTAAATGGGATGTCGATGCCCTGCACCTGGAGGATGCTTACGTGCGCCACTTGGGGACTCGGGGAACTTCTGCACCTTGCTTTGGGACCGCAGCAGAGCCAGGAGGGTGTTCCAGGCACCCGCCACTCTGATTTCTGCAAACCTGTTCGTGTTTATGCTCAAAAACCTGAAGAATGCTACACTTCAGAAAGGTATTTCCAGGGGTTAAAGGGTACTGAAAAACGCCCGGGGCAACTAAATTCCACGTGTCCTACAGACAAAACAGAGGTATTGTAGGCACTGCTGAAACATCGTCCTTTATGTTCCTCCCTCCTCCCTGTTCTTCCTACACTGAGAAGCTACCAGGTTCTCACGTACTTTTGTGTTCAGCTTTCTCTGCAGCTAAAAGGCTCTGGGGCTCCAGAGAAGGCTTATTACGTCTGTCTCATTCTGAGTCCTAACGGTGAAAAGTAAATTGCAGAGAAGCTGGCAAACAATAGAGGTCTTGATATTAGCTTTAATTTTAAAAGAACTAACTCATCTACTAATGGAGTTTATTAATTAGCAAGGGACCTTAAAATATGAGGAATTAAATGTTTTATGAATACTCTTTTTAATGGCAAATATTTTTGTTCAGGGTAAAGTGCTGGACTGAAGCATTTCGTTACTGTATGAAATCAGAATTTCACACAGTAAATCAAAGACAAATACGAACTTTGAAGGAATTCATTGACAGGTGTATTTGAAAAGGATTGAGGCATCCAGGGAATGTTTCTCTTTGTTGGTTTAAAAGGCCAATTTCCCCCTAAATCTTAAAGTGTTTCAGGTGGTCTTTTCACACCATGTAGTGTGATCCATGCCTTGCTCATAATTTTACCCTGGCTCAGGCTTTGAACTAGCTGACAGTGGTAATGGAACATGGAGCTGTCAGGTGTTCTGCCATTTCAAACTCGAACTAGGAGATGAGAGACTGAAAACAGTTACTCTGTTGACTCTGCTCTGTGTCCCTGGAGTTTGAGTTTCTCCTTCAACAACGGAGAAAATCCTGTGAAGTATCACCATCTGCCCTGTCCTCACGCTCTGCCCTGGATGCCCACAGATGGTGCTGTCGGAGACAAGATGCTGCACTGGATAGATCTGACAACGGCTGCTGTCAGGTTTTTTATGCTTTTCTGACATTTTAGCAGATCATAACTACTTCACATTGCCACAGTCACTCTTAAATTATACCTTTGGTTGATCTCAGTAGAAAGGCCAAAGCCTGATACCTTTCCACCACAAGCAATGCAACTGGTCTTGTTGCCTTCAGTGAAAGTTACTGTAGGTTTTAACACAGAAAACTGCAGAATGCAGAACCTAAAGTGTTTTCTCTTTCTCCAAGGTTATCTTTCATATCAGGCTCAGTCTTTTCAGAGTACAATAATCTCCTTCTGTTCTCAACTGCCCAAGAGGAACACTGGTGCTAAGTCGTATGAGCAACAACTCCATCACTCCTGAGAGGCTGGCACAGAGATCAGCACGTAGCTGCCGTGACAGCTGTACTACCATAAGACTTGGGCCACCAAAAAACCCTGCAGGAATATATACCTTGTGTGAGAAGAAACCATCATTAACCAAAGCTTAGCCTAGGTCTATACACAGAAATCATGTTGCCCTCAGTGAGACTTACACATAGGGCAAAGCTGCCAGATAGCAGGTCGCTGTGGAGCTGTAATTATTCACATTGTTTTCCTCAAAATAATTTTAGATTAACATTCTGTAAAACTGCGCAGTGAGTAGGGTAAATTCTGCTCTCCAGCTGGAACAATTCCAGACTCAGATGTTTCCTGATGAATACACAAGATAGCTCTGCAGTCAATAAAACTGTGACATGATGCTGAAATACCAACCCAGAGCCGTTTGGACAGCACGCAGAAGAAAGGCAATGGGTTATTTACTCGCTATTCAATATTCTTTTGTTATGGAGATCATTTGGTACTTTTTTCCAATTAGAGGGAAAGGTTCACCCAAAGTCCAATCTGTGTTTAAATTACATTATCTACGTGTTCACAGGCTTTATTTTTTGCCATTTAAGATGTTAACTGCAGGTGTCGAAGATCCAAGGCTCTGGTATTCATCATGAGTCAGCACACAAGAGACTGGTTTCTGAACTCAGCTGTACAGCCCAAATCCAACGGCACACTGACTCAAACCCAAAACCTGCCCCTAACAAGGAAACAACAACCTTTGCTCACCGGACTTTGCCAAAATCCCTTCATCTGCCACTCCAAATGATCAGCTGGCAGAAAACGGAGTGGCTCCAGTGGGATACACAGAATATCAGCTGGGGCTTAGCGCAGCTCTTGGTACTACTGAAGTTGATGGCAGGATTCCCACTCAGCCCAGTGCGACCTGACACAGGATGTGACAGCTGCACATAAACCAGAGCAGACTGGGAACAGCCTTTCAGCCCATTGTACTGCCTTGGAAACACACTGAGGCTTTCACAAGTCATTTTATCCACTCCAGCAACTCAACAGAGATTTAAAATTACCTTGAGGCTTATGTTGGGCAGTACAGATATAACTGATTTTTAGTTCTCTGCTGGATAAGAAAAATAAAAATGAAATGTTGCTTCAAGACTCTCTCAGATTAATATTTCATGAACTTTCTAAACAATTAAAATTCTAAAAATTACTAGCCAGGGAAAAATCTGTTCAATTTAGAATGTTTTGTAATGCAGTTTAAAAATAATAAAAAAAACCCTGACCATTCAGTTAAATAAAAAAGTATTTTTGAATTTAAAGTATTTTTTTATAACAGCTTTTCATTTCTAACTGGCACAATGCTTATAAAAGTTGCTGAAACTTAATTTCCCCCAAAATAGTTTTGTTCAAAAAAATCCTAGCTCACATTTTACAGATTTGACCTTTGGATAGCATGAGGCTGGCAGAGCGGGTCACAAGCTGCTTCCAAAAACGAGTGGCTTGGGGTAGTCTAAAAACCTCTCAGGACAGAAGAGAAGTGGGTTCAGTAACCCTGGCTGACAGAATTGCTCCTCCTGCCATGCAGCTACTGTAGCCTAAACCAAGGGGTAGTTCAGGACTTCTGGGACAAAACAGAGATTGAAACGGATTTGCCTTCCACCAGCCTTGTTCAGTGCTCAGCCCTCTACTGCACTCGCACAGAGCGATGCTCAGAACTTCCTCCTTGCCCTTTGCTCTTCCTGCTAGCACAGTAGTTTAGTGCTGCTGTACCCAGTTCTGCCACTCTATAGGGCTACCTGATTATACTCATGAAAAATGAAATTTCCCTTCTTTTACTTCCTGCTGTACCTTTGCCTTTACAGAGCACATCACCAGTGTTTACTCA
>NW_010395097.1:50403-63060 GCF_000710305.1 Buceros rhinoceros silvestris
AGGAAGAAGGAGGTCAGGCTCTTCTGTTCTCCTTGAAGAGGGTAACACCAAGTTATTCTGTTTTTTCTTGAATTAATTACCAGTTCTGTGAGGAAAGCTCTCAGGTTCTCTTTCTGTTATTTTGCTTCAAGTGCTAGTTGGGGCCATTGCACTGTCTGTTCTGGATGTGCCTCCAGGCAGTTTTGGCCTGCTGAGATCTTTTTTTGACACCCCAAGAACTACCGATGAGCTTTCGTACTCCTGCGGCAGTGCAACCTGTCTTCCTGGCAGCTAAAAATGCTGCTGTACCCGTCGGACTGCTCGACGGCATGGTTCGAGTATTCTTTTCTTGGCACATAATTTTCAGCAGGTGTAACCATGCTCGAAGAGGCCCATGGTAGCAGCCTCTAACACAGTAATTGCTTAAAGGAGCTGCTCTTTTGGAAGAAATGAAGCTTGCATTGTCACGCAGGCTGCTGCTCATTGACTGGCACTTCTGTCCTCAAGGCAAGAGTCCAATCAACTTGTGAGAAGGCACTTTGCCATCTCAGCAGATGGACACGAGCATAAGCAGCTTAGGGACGACGTCTGCACATCAAGCATAGGCATTGAGGGCACAAATCCTGGCCAGGAATGCTGGAACTGCTGTTTATCTTCTCCTTACCAACCAAAAGTTGTTTATCTTCTGCTTACCAACCCCGAGCTCAGGGAATATGTCACTGCTAATTAAGACCTGGGCTGGACTCAGCTTCAAAAGTATAAAATACAGCTGTGCAAAATGAGTATCAGTCTGGTTGATTCGAGCAGCAGGTCCTAAGAGGGGCCAGGGGAGTCACCAGGATGAAATCGGCACTGGGGCTGACCAAAATGCCAGAAATGATACCTCAAAATGTTGTCATTCCATCACACTCGGCAAAAGAGCAAGAGAAGAGTGAGTGGGGAAATTACTGTTATTATATGGGTGGATTTCTATTTACTCAGATGAAAAAGTAAAATTTGGCATAATAAAGGTAGTCAGTTGAAACGGAAAAAAAATATGAGAAAGAATCCTGATTGTAAATTCGTGAATTTACAGAATAGTCTCAGAAAGGAAGGCTTAGAGGCATTTTTGTTTGGCAATTGTAATACCTGAAAGGAAAAACCTCTTAAAAATAAGGAGATGACACTGTCTTCACTGTGAGAAACCCCAGCTGACCAAAGGGTTCTTTCCCTCTCTCAGTTCCACGGCTCAGGTAACGTTATGTTACCAGAGGTACGGCAGTACGACAAATCCTGTAATGCCTCTGAAAGCCTGAACGGGAATTAATTGATTCAGAGGCCTTTCCTGCGCAGAGAAAAGCAATGAGTGGAGGATCAGGCAATATATTATTTAAAGTGTGACGTGACAGGCTTCTGACCACTGGAGGCAACTGCAATATCAGATGATGGGATCAAGGACATGCTGAAAATATACTGGAAATATGTTAGAACTGGATTTTGATCTTGCCATCGTTATCTGAGTTTCAGGCCAAATATTCCAGAAGTATCAAAATCTACGACCCCTTTTACAATTTTAGTATCAAAAATGGTTAGCCATTAGGCTAAGAAAAGAGGTCAATTATTTGCTTTTCTGATAAAAAGAAATTAAGATAGATAGAAGGAAAGCAAGTGAATACCAATGCAGAACTAAATCTGGAAGGGATTCACGGCTCAGTACTCTACCGAATACTGGAAATACAGCATCCTGAAAGGAAAGCTGGCCCAAGAGGTGAAAAGTCTGACACAAAACAGTCCTGAACCAGGCACAGTGGATTTCAGAGCTGATGGTCTCTCATTCAGGTCATGACCCACACACTATGAGGAACAGGACCATGGATTTTTATTCAAACCCAGGAAGCTATCTTCATCAAGCCAAGTTTGAAAGACATTATACCTCTGTGGAAACTGGGATACAAGAAATTCAAATGTTCTTCAAATCTTTACAAATACTTCTATTCAGACAAAAACGTTTCTATACAGTGTACATTTCTTTCACCATGCCCTGATACCAGGAAGTTAGAAAGTCTGCCTTCCTTCCCCACTGTCCTTCTTTCCTGACCTCCGATAGAAGAGGAAGAGCCTCCAAGGGAGCAAAGCTGAAGAACAAGCATGGCTCACACAAACAGATGCAGCACGTTCCAACATCCTTTTCTAACAATACAACTACATCAATTCCATCACTTCAGAACGTTCTCCAGCCTGGTGTGAAAACAGAAGGGATTTGATTGTCATCACCAAATTGTCCTTCCACAGTTTCACCAGCTTTCCAAAACAGTGCAGTCCTGACAGCTATTTTCACTGTCACTGTGCTTGTATTTCTATCAATATTTGATTTTATATATTTAAACTCCTGTCAGAGGACCTTCATATATAAGGAGAAAATTTGTGAGCAAATATGTTTGGTAGTACCATAAAAACGTTGCAAGGCCATCACATGCCCTCGCACTGTTTCACATGATAATGCAAATATTTTGGGATACAAAGTACATTAGAAGAAACCTGCAGTTTTGCCCTTGTCTGTTACTGTGCACTTTTCCCTACTGCAACTATTTAAAGTCTAAATCAAAGCACAGGTTAGAATTTGCTCAATGACATAAACTTTTCTTATTTATCACACTGCAAGTCACCCAGTGTTCATCTGAATATCCTGATGACCTACATGTGAATGTCAGTTGAACTATTCCACTCACTTTCGCAGACTGCTCATACTGCTCTGCAGTGCAGCCAGAGCTCCCCAAGACACCAGCAAAGTCAATTAAGTGGTTGTTACTTGCTAACTTACGAGATGTGGGTCAGCTGTCAGTTGAAGATGACGCCTTAGCCTTACCCTCCCTGCTAGCTGGCAGAATATCTACTTTTGGGAGGGTTGGTTTGGAAAAAAAGTAGAAAAAGATTGCTCCTCATCACAAATCACAAGTACAGGGTACCACGACTGGGTGTTGCAAGGTTGGAGGATGAGCATAGGGCAGCACCTAAAGAGCTTTAGCGAAAACAAAACCCTGCAGAAAGTAACTAGTAGTTGAACAGCAACCAGCACTCGGTAGCACACAGACAATGAAAGTGTTTCTTCCATTGCACCTTTAGCCTTTTTCTCCTCTTCCACTGTATCAAAGCCAAGGCTAACAAGGAAAGTAAGTACCTGCAAGTCAGGCATTCCACAGTCAGACTTGCACTTGCAAGTGTCCAGCTCTCCGAAAGGTCTCCAGATACTTGCTCGAGCTGCCACTGATCCATGAGCAGTGCACAAGGAGGGTGAAGCACCTCAAAACCAGCATCCAAAGATGTTTAAAACATACATGTGGTACTAAAGCTAGACACTAGCATTACGGTGGTTCTAAAAAGTAACTCAGTCTTTATTCTTCTCTCCATTCTTGTTTTCTGTGTCTACTCTCTCACAAATCCACATACTTCCCGCCTGAGGCCTGCTCTAGATGTTCATCTCATCTTCCATTTCTCCAGCACTCCTCTATCATTTCTATCCTGCATGGTCTTGCGTGCCCAAGCTCCAGCAAAAGAAGTCTTGCACACCAGCTCTCCTCTGGACTCTTACTGCCTACCTGGAGATCAAGAGAGCTAAACTCCTGCCACACTTGCTCTAGAGCCTCCCATCACAAACCTCAGGCCCCATTCACAAGATTTCTGAGAAAATTGCCTTTTTCTTGTGTAACCTGTTCTCTCCCAGTGCAGGTTCACTGCTACCTTATCTCCCCACGTAAGCAGAGAGCTGCCAGCAGTGGTACTGCAGCCAGTGCACAGCCAGGCAGGCTGCAGGGGGGCAGGGGAGACTGACCACCCTCACCCAGCTGCTGCCACAAGGACAGGGCACAATGGAGCCTTAGGTCCTCCTCCTGCCTTGTTCCTCCAGAACGATAAGCCCACAGCAACCAGTGTACACTTTCCCCACGGTTACCAGGGAGAAAGACAGAGGGAAAAGGGAAAGGCAGAGTCAGTGATCTTTCCTTGGGCCTCCTCATGCTCCTGAGAAATGTATTCCAAGAACCTATTCTGTGCTGTAGGGGAAGGCAGGGGCGGAGGTGCTTTTTGAAAGCAGCTGTTTTAGGTAACACAACGCACAAGGATGCATTTGAAATGTGACCCTGACCTACACTGTGCCTCACATTTTGCAGGAAAATGCTTTTATCTACTACAGATTCACAGCTTTCAGCCCTTTACTGAAAGAAGGGGTCTGTGACCTGTCTTCGAAATAGCTAAGTAGGGACTATTCTCATCCTTTTAAAACGGAGTTGAAAGAGGAGATGATGAAAGAGCATTGAATAAAATATGAATCCTTGGAGCAGAACTCAAGCTGTCCATCTATCATGTAGTGCCCTACCCATAAAGCTGTGCTCATACTCCTGTTATCTTACTGACCCAGTGAATCTTCAGTTCATTTCTGTACCATGATCCAGATTCAACAAGATGCCCGACAAGCACTGTCCAAATATACACCCCGTCAATCACAGGCACCCAAACTAGGCAAGAAAACAGCACATGTGGGTCTCAACCCTGTCAGACAGGAAAGAAAGGTGAACGTAATTCTTTTGCAATTACAGGCTACTACATCCAAGGGAAACAGAGTAAGACTACCTTCCTTCTGCATTTTTTCCAACCGTTCCAGTTCATGAGGCACTGAACTAGCTGGAATCCTTCTGAGATTTAGTCACAGGATTATTTAATTACTGGATCTTGAATGTGAAGCCCATCAAACCCCAGTTATGAATTCACTGTTACTTTAACTTGGTATCAGGACAGGGATGACTAAATCTGGCAGAAGAGGGAAAAGAAACATCCTTAAGTATAACCTGTTGCAGCTACTCTCTGAAAGCCAACAGAGTCTAAGGGCCAGCGTCCGGATCCTGACACACAGAAAGGAAAACATGAGTTCATGGCATAGTTAAGCTCACAAAGAATGAGAGAACTGAAAAAGGGAAAATATATAATAAAAATGTCATAAGCAGTACAACTTATTAGGATCCTTATTAAGTGTGGCCCAGCAAAGCAAGTATAATGTGAAGTGCAGCTTCACTAGTTAAGTAAATCCTTGGTTCAAAATTCCTCTGGGAACAATAGTCATTAGGCACTGTCACCTACTGTAGATGGTTATGGAAGGTCTTAATAGAGAAAGAAGCTATTAAACATTTCATCTTAATAATACCTACCTGCTGTCTCATGGTCTACAGAAAGAGAGATGAGAATTTTCCATGATTAATTTATCTCACAGAAAAGGAAGAACTGCGACCTGCTACAGGCTGAATTTTTTCCACTTGTCTTTTTTGCCATTTCACTCCAAATGCCTGGGAGCATTTGTTGCCAGAGAGGAAAAAGATATTATTTACTGAACCAAACCAACAGTTCCTGCAGTTTCATGCCCTGTCCTTGGCGGTGGTGGATATGAGTTACCTGACACAGAATAGGTCAAGAAATTGTAGTGAGAATTTCTGAACAGCAGGCTCAATGAGGAGATTCTGGCTTAAGCTCAGGATGAATATGCCCAGAAACATAATGATTTATAATAATTTAAATATTGTATCCCATTAATGGTTGTTGGTTCTTTCCCATTTTAGTTGGGGTAATAATACTGAGAGCTTTTCAACTCATACATTCGTAAACATTATTTCAGTCCCATACTGTGTCTTCCCAGTTCACCGGCACACCAGTTAAACTGATTGAGAAACAGGCTGCTTTTCACCTGCTACCAACAATGGTGATCTAATATACTAATGATATTAAAACCCCTGTCTTTGAAGGGTTTTTTAATGAAGCATTAAAAAGCCATTACCACCAGTTTTCCCAGTTAAAATTAGATCAGCTCCCAGTCTGGTCTAATATTGCAAACCACCCTCACTACAGCCTGCAGTTGCAGAGCAGACCATTACCCTTCTGTTTCACACCTGCCTGGTTGCTTTGCTTTAGATTCCCAAAGTCAAATGCAAATCCCTCATGTTGCCTCCCTTCCTGACTGCTCTGCTCAGACAAATTTCCCCATGACCACCCGCTCCGTCATGGTTCCTAAACCAGGAGCGAAGCATGGATTTGTAACATAAGCAGCAGGTCTTCATGCTGGTCAGCCCAACGCAGGCAGTCACAAGAACGGATTTTGCTTCCTGTTCAGCATTCAGGTGTGGGAGAACTGATTTTTCCCTATTGAAAAATCTGTGGCCTTGATTAGGTATTTTGTCAAACAAACAGAGTTTGATGAGATGAGTAGCTGCAAAGATATTTCACTAGTTCAGCATCTGTGCTCTCCAGCAGAAACGGCTGATCAGCTTAGCTCATATATTTCAGCAGAAAGAGCAGGATGAAATGTCATGAGGCTGCACTGAATTATATGCACTCCCAGCCCAGAAAGCCAATTGCATCCTGGGTTGTGTCACAAGAAGCGTGACCAGCAGGTCAAGGGAGGGGATCCTGACACTCGACTCTGCTCTTCTGGGACCTCACCTGCAGCAATGTGTCCAGCTCTGGGGACCCCAGCATATGGACATGGACCTGCTCAAGTGGGTCCAGAATTGGGTCGTGAAGATGATCAGGGGGCTGGAACCCCTCTGCTGTGAGGACAGGCTGAAAAAGTTGAGGATGTTTGTTCAGCCTGGAGAAGAGAAGGCTCCAGGGAGACCTTAGTGCGGCCTTTCAGTACCTAAACGGGACTAAGGAAAGCTGAGGAGTGACTCTTTACCAGGCAGTGCGATGATAGGACAAGGAGTAACAGCTCTAAACTGGAAGAATGTAGATTTATATTAGATGTAAGGAAGAAATTCTTCACTGTGATGGTGGTGAGACACTGGAACAGGCTGCCCAAAGATGCCCCATCCCTGGAAGCGCTCAAGGCCAGATTGAACGGGGCTTTGAGCAGCCTGGTCTAGTGGAAGGTGTCCCTGCCCGTGGCAGAGGGTTAGAACTGGATGATCTTTAAGATCCGTTTCAGCCCAAACCATTCTGTGATTCTCTGATTTCCTGACCTAATCCACCTTCATTTCTCCTTCTTCCCTGCCCCGCTGCCCCCACCCAGTGCCATATGCTTCAGTAAATCTAGTATCTGACTTTCATAACTACTTTGAAAATTATAAATACCTCTTCCATGAAACACTATGAAAAGTCACTGCATCACAAGCCTTACAAAGAGATGATGAAAAAAATCTTTCATTAAAAGTGCACTGTGATGGTGGTGAGACACTGGAACAGGCTGCCCAAAGATGCCCCATCCCTGGAAGCGCTCAAGGCCAGATTGAACGGGGCTTTGAGCAGCCTGGTCTAGTGGAAGGTGTCCCTGCCCGTGGCAGAGGGTTAGAACTGGATGATCTTTAAGATCCGTTTCAGCCCAAACCATTCTGTGATTCTCTGATTTCCTGACCTAATCCACCTTCATTTCTCCTTCTTCCCTGCCCCGCTGCCCCCACCCAGTGCCATATGCTTCAGTAAATCTAGTATCTGACTTTCATAACTACTTTGAAAATTATAAATACCTCTTCCATGAAACACTATGAAAAGTCACTGCATCACAAGCCTTACAAAGAGATGATGAAAAAAATCTTTCATTAAAAGTGCATTAGGTGCTAAATGAATCCACAACACCATGCTCAGAGATCCATATATCGCCCATATGGGGAATAAGATACATAAAGTTTGTGGCTGGCAATCTGTTATTTAAATGGAACATTAATGTAATAGGAAGTATGTGCTTGTATCAGCAAGACTACCACCATAAACTGTACAGAGTAATCTCTCGCTGTGAATAGTATTTCCCAGGAATCACCACAGACAGCACAGAAATCACGTCCACCCTAGCAACACCCAGCAATACCCAACGGGCAGTTCTTTCTGTTCAATGAACTTAATGCAAGATTAGAGGGGGTGTTATTTTAAAAGGCCAGCACTTGAATTTGATTCCGGATCTTGGCTCCCCCAAAATGTGAGGGTGGGGTACCAATCTGGTCCAGACTTTCTATTTTATCTACAAAACATTGAGAACGCACCAACACTGAAGCCTGGTACTGAGTATATAAAGAAGGGAGAAATGTTCTCAGGTGTGGAGTGTGGTTTCTCCCCCTTATGTCAGTGAGATGGAACTTATGCTTTTCTTAATGGATTAAGATGTGTAAATTCGATGGAAGTTTCCAAGCCAATGTAAACTGGTAAACTGCAATCTGAACTGGTGTAAATCAGATACAGTTCAGAACTAAGTAACACCAAACTGACAGTATGAACCACCAGGGAGTAAAACCAATCACAGTAAGAAGGAACAAATTACTTAACTACATCATTGCACTGACAAAATATCAGGTTTCGGTAATTTTAGCAACAGCAACGCTTCAAGCAGCCGTTAGCAACATGCTTCTGAAACAAAATACACTTGTTATTCTCTTGGTGTCTGAAATAATGGAAGGTTTCTTGTCTTGATGTTTTGTTTCATCTTCTAACACTGCAATACGCAAACAGAAAATATGTGATGGCTATTGGGCTTCATTCAGATTTCATCAATGAATGGTGGATAAACGCATTTCTGACCACCCTGCAGTTGGAATCCCTTTCTATTCTCCTGTCGCCGTATTTCAGTACAAGTCTGTAGACACTTTACACTTAAAAACCCACTGTGATTCATAACACGGATATTCCCCTTCCTTTCTCACCGATAGGACCTAAAAGATACGTTTTGAGCATGTTCAACCCAATGAAAGAGAAGAGAAGACCTCCCCGTAAAGTCACTAGGGTATTTATTTAGGTACTGGACAATCCAGATCAAAAAGCTTCATAACCTGGACCTATCAACCCCAGCAGCTGGACAGTAACCCACTGGATACCACAAGACATGTGGTATAGAATCATAGAATCTCAGAATCATCTGGTTGGAAGAGACCTTTAAGATCACTCAGTCCAACTGTTCATCCTGCACTGCCAGGGTCCCTAAACCACGTCCTTCAGTGTCACATCTACAAGGCTTTTAAACCCTTCCAGGGATGGGGACTCCACCACCTCCCTGGGCAGCCTGTTCCAAGACTTGACAACCCTCTCGGTAAAGAAGTTTTTCCTGATATCTAACCTAGATGTGCCCTGGCACAACTTAAGGCCATTTCCTCTCCTCCTGTCACTTGTCACATGGGAGACGAGACCAACCCCCACCTCTCTACAACCTCCTGGCAGGTAGGTGTAGAGAGTAATAAGGCCTCCTCTTCTCCAGGCCAAACACCCCCAGTTCCCTCAGCCGCTCCTCACAAGACTTGCTCTCCAGACCCTTCACCACGTTTGTTGCCCTTCTCTGAACCCGCTCTAGGACCTCAACATCCTTCTTGGAGTGAGGGGCCCAAAACTGGACACAGGACTCAAGGTGTGGCCTCACCAGTGCCAAGTAAAGGGGCACGATCACTGCCCTGCTCCTGCTGGCCACACCAGTGCTGATCAAGCCAGGATGCCATTGGCCTTCGTGGCCACCTGGGCACGCTGCTGGCTCATATTCAATAGGCCGTCAATCAGGACCCCCAGGTTCTTTTCCATTCACATCTTCCATCATGAAGCTCTTCTTACATAGAAAAACTAAAAATATTTGTCATTAGTCTGAGACAGACCCTTGGGATTCATATGGGGTAAAAGCAAAATGTATTTAAGTCCTTGAGGAAATTAGTACTTATTTCTTAAAAGCAGAGAGAAGCTGGGGAGGGCCATGAGAGGCAGGGAGCTCCCCAATGGCACTGACATCCCTCTGCTGCCCTTTCCCCATCACCTGGCTCTTCTGCCATTGCTGAACACTGACTTCTAGAAATCCATCTTCTAGGTAAACGTTAGACCCAAGGACTGTGTGATAGAATTTATAAACTCATTTCCAGGTTGTGAACTTGGCCAGCCCTCTGGGTACGGAAAGTTAGGTATTACATAGGTTAGTGCTGCAGCAACAGAGCTTCTCTTGAGAATCTACCCTCAATGCCTCAGTTTTGTGCTGCCTCAAGAAGAGCACGAGTCAGGTTATTCTACAGAACAAAACATAATACAAACAATAATTATTTTTTTGCATGTAAATCCCCACTGCCTGAGACAAGAAGCAAATCTCTAATTGCAGGTTGTCAGAACCGAGTATTTTTCCCAGTTCAGTATAATGGGGAACAGGAATGACAAAATGATCCCACATCTAAAAACATGACTTACCATCTCCTTTTTCTGACTTTGAAAAGACTGAAAAACCTTTGTCTTATTACTAGGGTATACTTTTTAGCAGTACAAAACACATATTTGTCTGGAATATTTCCAGATTAGATTTCAGGACAGCCATAAATCTACATTAGAAAACACCTTGGCAAGCAGCTGAGCTTTGATTGTACAAAACGCTTCTGAGTAATACTTAGCAGATTATGCTGCGAATTTTTTAGAGGTTAAAATCAAATCAAAAACAATTTAGCTGAACTTCTGGAGGAAAGGATAGGCAGGTGGTCCACAGACGTGACATCTTCATGTTTTTCTAGGATTTTCAGAAATAGGGATGTAAAGAGAGCGACTCGCTCTCCAAAGCCACTGAGCACTTGGAAAAGCCATTTATAGCACAATTGTAAAAAGCACATTGATGACTTAGGAACCTAAATTCCCCTTTCGAAAGTGAGGTAGGCACTGACAAGCTTAACTCTTCCAAAAATATAAGTGACTCAACACCATAATTCCCCAATTCTCACACACATAAGCAATGTGAACTAAGCTTCTTATCTTTTAAGGAACAGAACTATTGCAAATAGCAACTATTTTCCTACTGATATTCAACAAATAAGGGGACTGTATTCTACAGACTCTATTTTTACATCCGAATCCGAAATTGTTTGGCCTCGGAGTTGGTTAAGGGTAATTCTTTTCTGTCTTGCAATTTGAGCAAGATCACTTCTATAGCTGTGGGCAGCTTGTAGCAGGCTTCTCAGAGCATCAAAACCAAACAGAAAATACAAATGCTCATTATGACAATGCCCCCCTTAGAAGAGGGGGGCAAAGATTTTAAATAGTCATTTCCACAGGAAGGAATTGCCAGGAAAGGAAGGTGACAATACATGTGTTTGCATCTCTCGCTAGCTGGGAAAAAGAAAAGCAATTTTAGCTTCTTTCTCCAGACCCATTCCAGGCCAGTCTGCCAAAATCTCAGCGCAGAAGCCCTGCTCCCTTTCTGCCAGGTAAGAGGGCTGCAAGGGAAGCGCTGCACCCCAGCCCCTATTCCCTTCCCTTGCCATGCTGCAATAAATGGTCCAAGCTGCTGCTTCCTCAGCCTCGACACAGAGCCACCAGTTGGGGACCTGCCTCTCCGTTCGGCTTTTTCCTTACAGCCAGAAATATCTTCAGTGTCTTAACTTCTCAAGAGGGTTTTCCAGCGGCTAAATATTTTTAAAAACCCCCCAGATATTTTCTAACATTCAGCAGTATGCTGAGTGTTGGAGCAGATGAGGACTTACCTGAGCACAGACTTCCCTTGTTCTTCATTTTTGTACGGTGCTTTGCACAATAAGGGCCTTGTTATGGTCCTTCACCTCTGAAGTGCATAACTTGAAAGGGTCATTTCAGAGACTTGAGCATTTCCATCTGTCCAAGCCTCTAACAACACACTACCCTGAAAAGAAAATCCCCTAAAGCATGACAAAATTTAAGGATCTAGCAGATCACTCAGGATCTACTCGAGATGATAATATAAATATATAGACTCACAGAATCCATCTGGTTCTATGAATTCACGTTTTATTTCCAGATGGTATCAGGTATCTTGCCTTAAACGAATGCACTCCTCCAGCCTGGTGACGATAACCTTTCCCCATTCCACATCACACACACATTGTGATAAACGTATTAGTTTCATACCTGAATTTGGAAGATAGGAACTTAGGACACAATGCCAGCGAACTTGGCAGGATCACCCAAAGCACTAAGGTACTCAGGCATAAAAACACCCAGTAAGGGATCTTAAACTTACAAATAAATGTTATTGGAGGATATTCCTGAGAGCATGTGTGGGAAAAAAATGGCTGTCAACAGTATATTTAAAATCAACAAGCTGCTGTATATCGGAATTTAGTGATGCTTGTGCCCTTTCTGGCGTTACAGCGCTTGCTGTGCTTGCTCGGTCTCATAAGAGCCTGCGATCTGTGCTGTTGCTCTGTTTGAATCTGCTGATGAAACAGCTTAAGGAAGACTGGAAATGCCTCTTTGAAATGCACAGGAGGATTTCTCAAAAATGAACCAACAAAACCTTGAGAAAACCCTGCTGCAGAACCAAAAGCAAGAGAAAACTACGTGTATCACAAGCATGAAGGTATTTTTGACACTTGGGAAATGCTCAGATAGGACTAAAATGGAGGGCAAATATTTGCCTAAAAAATTAAACAAGTGTGGACAGGAGTCTCCGCACAGGTGGAAGATGCCCCCAACTAAAAGTAAATATTTGTCCTTCATTGTTTCCCCCTTCTTGCGTATCCAGCTTCTACAACAGCAGAAGGACAACTAACCCTGGTCCTTCGCCATAGTCTACACTAGCAGATACAGGGGTCACCTGAAGTTATTTCAATTCCAGAAAATCACCTGCCTTGGATGAAAGGCTGGAGGTTGGGGGAACAGAAATTGATGATGGTCTCAAACTGACGATTTCAAAGTAAGAAGACAAATAGGAAGTCTCCTCTAGCATCACACTACCAGAAAAGTAGGACACTCTTT
>NW_010395097.1:63149-64761 GCF_000710305.1 Buceros rhinoceros silvestris
CTTTCTCACAAGGTTTTGCTGATATTTTATTACTGGTGACATCTTCATGAGTAGCACAAGATGGAGCACTGCACAACAAAGCCCGTCAGGAAAAGCAATCCCAAGCAATGCTGATTTCATTCAAAGTTAACAACAGAGGAAAAAATTGAGCTGAGACCCAATATTCTCCTTAGCTATATGTGGAACCTTCTTGCCAAGAATAGTGCTCTAGAATTCTTTTCCCCCTCTTTCTGCTTTTGCTACAGTGGTAAAAGATGATGCCAGCATGCAGCAATCGGTACTACTTTGTGAAACAGGTGATAAAACAAACCTGCTTGTGATAGCAGATAGCTGGAACCAAAGATGGAGGGCCTTTCCTCCAGCGCTGCGTTCTTATAGATGGGCATAAAGTATTTTTTT
This sequence comes from Buceros rhinoceros silvestris, assembly GCF_000710305.1. Classification (NCBI taxonomy): domain Eukaryota; kingdom Metazoa; phylum Chordata; class Aves; order Bucerotiformes; family Bucerotidae; genus Buceros; species Buceros rhinoceros. The sequence goes on from NW_010395097.1 coordinate 63,549, forward strand.
AAGGAAGCCTTAAGAGGTTTTACTTATTTTTATATTTACTTAAACAGAAGAAGTTTAAAGTTGGAAGCCCCATCAAGAAAAAAATTCAATAAAATTGGAGAACTTGTATACCCCTATATTGTATATCCCGGATGAGGTACATCACTAGTAGGTAAATGACAACTTAGCACCTCAGAGTAGTATTGTGCAAAGGCAACGCATGGTCACTGGCACCTACAGACAAACTGGATCCTACCTGCAACACCTTCTCTTGAGCAGCTGGTCGCTCCCCAGGGACGCAGCCCGCTTGGCACCAGATGCTCAAGAGCTCTCTGCAGCAGAGATCATCTTCCTCTGTGTATTTTCCTCATGCATTGCTGAGCAGTCTGACTTCACCACTGATGCGCTGGATCCTCTGGTGCAAATATAAATCAACAAGCCACCAAACAGCCCAACACTTTCCATGGCCTCTTCTGCATATGATGTTTGGGCTGGAATGACGTTAGTTTTCTTCCCAGTGGCTGGTGCAGTGCTGTGGTTTGGATTTGGGATGACAACAGTGTTGACAACACCCTGATGTTCCAGTTACCGTGGGCAGCGCTTACACAGGGTCGAGGCCTTTTCTGCTCCTCACACCACCCGGCCAGTGCACAGCCCGGGGCTGCAGAAGAAGCCGGGAGGGGACATGGCTGGAACAGCTGAGCCCAGCTGACCGAAGGGATAGTCCAGACCCTTTCGTGTCATGCTCAGTGTATAAAGCTGGGGCAAGAAGAAGGAAGGGGAGGACGTTCAGAGCAATGGCGCTTGTCTTCCCAAGTCACCAGTACAGGTGACGGAGCCTGGCTGTGCTGGCCGTGGCTGGACGGCTGCCTGCCCCGGAAAGGGAAAGGGCTGGAGGACTCCTGCTTGTGCTGTGCTTGGGCGCGCCGCTTCTGCTTCACCTGTTACACCATCTGTATCTCAGCCCACGGGTTTTCTCACTCTCCCGATTCTCGCCCCATCCCTAAGGGAGGACGGAGCGAGCGACAGTCGGCCGGGCTTCACTCCTTCCACCTCCGCCCTTCTCGGGCTGGGAAACGCGGCACCATCGGGAGGTTTCCGCTGGAACTGGAACGACTCATCATCCTCGGGCCACCTGTAAAATATTTTAACACGAAAGGGAGTGCTCAGTTTTGCCCTCCCAAGCGTAAGCCTCATGCGCTGTATCAACGATTAATCTCATAGGCGACCCTCG
>NW_010395098.1:0-2123 GCF_000710305.1 Buceros rhinoceros silvestris
AGTCCTCGTGACTGGAGCAGCCTGGAGAGCGCTGGGGAGGTTTCAGTGGTGCCTCTGTGTGCGCAGGCGGAGGGATGTGGGGGGGAGAGCAGGGATTTCTCGGCTTCTCACTCCAGTAAGCATGACATTAACAACAGCGACTATTTTCGGTTGCCTTCCGTGAAGATTTGGAACTCACTCGCTGCCCCCGCAGAAGCCTCCTCGGGCAGGGTGGCTCCTGGGGTTCTGTGCTGGGGGGCGCAGCCCTGGCTGGCCGCAGGTCGCTGTGTGCTGCAGCAGGCTGCGAGGTCGGGGAATACCTTGCTCTTTTTCCCCCTGCTGATGCTGCCCATCATTCTCTGGGCTATCTGGGGCTGGCGGTTCCTCTTGCAGTGGTCCCAGGGTGTGTTTCGCCGCCCGGGGGTTATCTGTGTTCCAGCGGTACCCGCGGGCTGCGGCCAGGTTGGCAGCCTTGCTGTGCAAACGTGGATGAAGGCACTCTGCTCCCCAAAGAGCTTCCTGCTTTCAGGCTAAAATGGTTGAGGCGTGATGAAGCCTCACAAAGCAAGAAATTAAGGCTATTTTTCTGGATAATAGATGGAGAAAGAGCCCGGAGTTGATAATTTTTGCAGAGGGATGATTGCAGCGGGTGGGGGCTGGCAGGGCTGCCCAGATCTGGGCAGTCGATGGGAACTTGTTCTTGGCTCTGGGGAGCCGTGGTGAGGCTCTGCCTGGGATTTCACAGAAAACACGGGAGGGTTTTTTACCCCCCTCCCCTTTGAAGGGAGCTGTGGGATTGTTCAGCACAGAGAGCCTTGGCACAAGGGCACGCAGACGCTCTGCTGCAGCGTTAGGGAAACCTTTGCCAGGGTGAAGGCGGCTGCTTCTGGGGCACGGTTGTGGGATCCTCTCCCAGGGTCATAAATGTGCTGTAGTGAGCGGAGGGGATGGTTTTGGAGCACCAGAGGTGAGAGGTCTGGAGCCTGCAGGCCAGCGGGCTGGTGAGCTGCTGTGGCCGTGAGCCCAACCCCAGGTACCTGAAGGGGCACAGAGGGAACTGAGATGGGACTGGGAAACCCCCCAGCCTGGTGGTCGTGGCTCTCACTCCTTCCTCCAGTTTAGGAGATACATGGGGTCAGGCATCACAGAACTGGAGGTGCTGGAGGAGCCGTTGCTGACTGCTGTCTCCCTAGGAGCCCACTCGGCACGAGGCCAGTGTCCCCCGGGGACACTCTGAGCTTGGCCGCAGGGCTGCTGCAGCGCCTGTCCTGTCCCTTCCCTTCCTGCTGCTCCCAAATGAGATGGTCCTGGGCAGGCTGGGAGGGTTTAGGGTGTTTTAGGATGCTGAGCCTTGCTCTGTGTGATGCTGCCTTTGAAAAACCGCTCCTCCAGCTTTCCCTTCCCAAACCTGGCCGGTGGTGTGGACTCTGCGTGTCCCCAACAAGGGCTGGGATTTTTCTCTCCATCCTTTCAAAATAAAGGGCCTCTATCCCAGCTGCACTCTCTGCTCCATCTCCCATCACTAGAACAGGTCGCCCCTAAACGTTGCAGTCAGGTCCCAGGCAGTGGGACGGCCGGGCAGCCTGCGCGCCGCGTTCCCCGGTGCTGGAGCCCGTCTCTGGGGGCTGCTGCTGGGTGCTGCTGCTTTGCCTCCCTGCCCGGTGCTGCAGGCTGCTTCTTTCCCACCCTGGGGGATGCTTTAGCTCCTGAGGGGGATCCCCGGCTCTCCCCAGCTAGGGAGAGTACAGGAGCATGAACCAACTGGGTTCATGCACCCCCGGGAGGATGGCAGTGTCACCATCAGACTCGCATCTCGAGCAGCTCGTCCAGCACGGGCCGTATTTGCTTATTTGGTGCATAAATAAAGATTTTTAAGTGTGTGCATTTAGTAAATTAGTTCGTCGTCACAATTTTTCAAATGGATCAGCTGACGGTAGATAAATGCCTCTGAAGGTTATTGAGATAACAAAAGGCATGAGGGAAGTTCCTTAATTTATTTGAGTTCTCTTTTAATTTACAGTCTTACGGGGGTGAGAGAACACTGAATAATTAGTTCTTATGACTGATTTGCTCTTTTCAAACAGCCGTGGCAGAGGCAGGGGAGCCGGTGGTGGGGGGTGAGGCTGAGGTCGGCGGGGCTGGGG
>NW_010395098.1:2286-2667 GCF_000710305.1 Buceros rhinoceros silvestris
TGGAGGTGGTGCAGTCAAAGCTGTGCAGAGCCAGGAGCTCCTCGGGCATCGCCGTGGAGGTGCCGAGTGTGGGTCGGTTGGCAACAGCTCTGCTCTTTGCACATCTGGAATAGGGAAGCGCAGGGGCTGAGGTGCCTTTGCTGTGGGTGTGGAGTGAGTCAGAGTCTCAGCTGGGTGTGAAAGGTGACCTGCAGAGCAGCTGGCTTTCAGATGGCTCCCAACGCCTTTTGCTCGTCGGTGATGAATACAATGAAGTGGAAAGATGCATTTTCCGGCGTGTGAGCTGACAGCCCTCCCACGTACCAGCTCGGAGTCTATGGTGACTCTCCTCTGCCCTCCCCAGCCCCTCTGCCCTGGCTGTTGCTGGTGGTCAACTCCGGA
>NW_010395098.1:2931-5562 GCF_000710305.1 Buceros rhinoceros silvestris
GTGGGGTGCGGTTGCCCTGGCTGGGATGCTCTGTGGCATGCTGGGGGCTGCCGCCAGCCGCTGCTTTTCTCCTCTCCAGCCCTTCACAGTGCGGGCAGGGGCTGCTCTCGGAGCTCTTCCAGGGCTTTCTGCTGGAAACGTTTGAGGTATTTCGGGACGTTCTTGCAAATGAATTGACAGATACCAGACAAGGAAGCAAAATTCTCTTCTCTGTTATTTCATTAGTTATTGAGATTAAGGCTTTTTTTTTTAACTTTATTTTTAATGAACCAATCTAAAGCTCTCTCTCCTTTGCTCGGCTCATGCTCAGATGCTCCAGGCACCATTGTGTCTTCCAGACAAGACAAGATTGAATACCTAGCGGGTAGAAACGAGCACACGCGTGCGGGATCCCTTTTCATGTGTCATTACCCAGTGTGCGCACGTCCCGCTGCGCTACCTGGTGCGGGTTGTCCTGCCAGGGGCTCGTGCCTGTCCCAGGCTTTGCTGGGCAACCTTGATCCCATTCCCATGCTGGCACTTCTTGACCTCCCCTCCCTGCCCTGGACATGCCTCAGCAGCACAATGGGATCTCTGCGGTGTTGAGCTCCTCTCTGTCACCCCTGCCCCGAGCACCCCCGTACCACCAGCGCCGCTGGCTGAAGCTGCCTTTGGGCTGTGTTTTCCCTCTGTGGCTCTCGCCGTGTTCGTCTGGCCACCTCTGGCCTCCTCTGGCAGGAGAGCTGGTGTTCCATTCCAGCTGTGGTATGAGGCCGTGCCGCTGGCTCTGCGGTGCCATAGCTGGTACAGTGGGACCCTGACCCAGGGGGAGCCCTGACCCAGGGGGAACCGGCCAGCCTGGCAGCGTCGTGGGATGCTGTTGAAGTTTTTTTCTTCCTAGTTATTTTTTGGCTTTACTGCTCAGAAACTGAAGCTGTTTCTGCTCCCATGAGCTTCCCCAGTGGAGAGTGGCTCTGGTGCCCAGTCCCCATCTGGGGTGGGCAGGGGGCTGCAAGGATGGATCCTGCAGTGGCAGGGAGCAGGTCTGGGGGTTTTGTTGGTGGGAAAAGTGGTTTCTCCCCGTGTTTTACTGTAGTTTTCCCAAGCGTCGCAGGAACCATGTGCTCACGTGAGCCCTGCCAGGCTGCCTGTGCCTCTGCTACAGGGCTGCTTCTACCTGCGAAAATTAAAAAAGGCTCTTTGTGTGACCTCGGCCGGGACTGTTGTGGGGGAGATGAGGTGCTGCCGCAGCTCCCCCGGGTCCCCTCCTCTCCAGGCCATGCTGCGGTGCCTGGTGTGCCGCAGTGCCCACTGTGCTGCCCGGCTGCATGGCTCTGCCCAGCCAGGAGGTGGGTGAAAATGGGATTTAAATATCTAAGAGGCTCTGGACCCACTGGGGTGTGAGGACTGGAGTCAGGGTTTCTCAGAGCTGAGGATGCGGGTGATGGCCTGAGCTCCGTAAACAGCTAAAACCCCCTCGGGTCGGGGAGCGGGGCGTGTGCGCGGCCGGTGCCCGGAGAAACCAGGGAAGTCATTGCAGCTGCAATTTATGGGAGTGATAAAACAACTTTTGACAACAGGCTCACCTCCTCCGCAGCTGGGAGGGAATATTTTCCTCTTGTCGGATCGATAAACAATTAATTCTGAAGCAGGGAGCCAGAGAAAAAGGGAGAGTTTTCCGCATTTCTAAACTCTTAATCAAGCTCTGGGTAAAACATAGATGGGAGAAGCTGAGACCCGCTGATAAAATCTTGACCTTGATAACTGGTTCCTCAGTTCCTCGGCAGATGATACTTGCTTTGCTGCATAAATCCACTTTTAAAGATAGAACTTGTTCCTGGATATTTATGTGTCCAGTGGGATGAACGTAGCTTTACTTCATAATCTGCTACAAAATGCCGACTTTCCCCCCACCTCGTAATTGAATTCTGATTTCCATTCAGAATCAGCCTCAATTAAATGAGTTTAAACCCACGGCGTTCTTTGGGGCTCAGGCTGTGTGGTGGCAGGGGCAGGGAGCTGGGTGCTGATGGCGCTGGTGCCCCGTCCGTGGCTACTGGTCCCTGGGCTCCATCACCCGCCTTTGCCGCTGCCATGACTGGTGGAAACTGGGCTTTAATGGAAATTCCCCGCTTAACGCCCGATGGACACAGCGCTGTCGGGTCATGGGGACGATGGAGCTTTGTCCCTTTGCAGACTGGGAAGGTCTGTTCACTCCCCAGGAGATACTGGGCTGTCCGAGGAGCTGGTTTGTGGGAAAAGGGATTAGAGCTGTCACACGGCTGGTGGTTCAGTTTTTGGGCAGTGAAGGGATTTCTGCCGTAGCCCTGCAGCAGGCGTCGAGCTGCTGCCTGAGCTGGGACAAACCCTGCAGCTGGCTCTGGCTGGGCCCGGGCAGGGTGACCCCCGAGGCGCGGGGGTCCAGCCTCGGTGCCTGTGCCGCTGCAGCTGCTCCGCACCTACGCATGGTGGATGCTGCTGGAGACGGGGCTCTGCACCTTGCTGCCGCAGTCCCCTGGATGCTCTCCTGGGATGTCCTGGGGGCTCTTGCCGTGCCTGAGCAGGGCTGGGGGTGCAGCCATGGGACCCCCCGGAGCAGCGAGCAGGAGGAGGTTGCTCGGGGGTGTGCGCAGGCAGATCGGCCAGGGAAGG
>NW_010395098.1:5695-5990 GCF_000710305.1 Buceros rhinoceros silvestris
ATGCAGGTCTGGCGGGGAATGTTCTTCATGGGATGTGCAAATCCCGCGTGGAGAGGGGCCTCAATAATTACAGGCGTAGCCCGATTTTTTAAAATAAAGCTATCTCCAGTATATTGCAGGAGTAATTAGGAATCCTGAGCTGGCTGGATCTCGATCTTTATAGCAACAGAGCTGATAAAGCATGATTCAGGGACCTCGTTATCTTTTTTTAAAGAAGTTTTTATTTAACTTCCGTGAAGTTACCATGGTTACTCCTGTGCATGGCTTCCCTGCCTCTCTCGCCTTAAGTGCAGCT
>NW_010395098.1:6148-6584 GCF_000710305.1 Buceros rhinoceros silvestris
CGCCGAGAATTAAAACATCTACATTGGGAGCAGCCCCGGCCTCCCCCTGCTGCTGCCCCGGCTCCGCTGGGGCTGCTGGGTTGGTGGTGGTGGAGGGGTTTCTCCTTTTACCCTGGAGAAGATGCTGGTGTTGGGATGGCCTGTACCTGGACCAAGGGAAGGGCATGGGGTGTCCTGGGGTCTGCTGAGCAGAGCTGCCATCCCCTGCCCTCAGACCAGTGCCAGGAGCCTGGTTTTGGAGCCTGCTGCTGTGCTGGGATTAGCTGCTGGGTTTGGGGGCACAGTGTGAAGGATACTGGTGGCTTTGTGTGGCATGTGGCAGGTGTGGCTGTGGGCACCCCAGATCAGGGCTGCTGGGATGCTCTGGGATGTTCCCTGCTGCATGACACAAGGCTCCTGCAGGAGAGTGGGGGCTCTGGAGCCCTGGGCGGGATGG
>NW_010395098.1:6783-8168 GCF_000710305.1 Buceros rhinoceros silvestris
CCAGCTTGCTCCATCTTTTGGCTGTTAGGGCCTCGTTGTGCGGCAGCGGGTGGATGCAGGGGCTTAATGAGCCCCAAACGAGCCCTCTCTGGAGTCTGCGCTGGGAGGCCACGGATGCGGGCATAGGGAGCTGAGGTGGGCCATGAGATCAGCCCGTTTCCATGGCAATGGCCATGACATAAGACAGTGACAGGAGACGTTTTGTGATAACACCTCTGGAGCCAGGCAAACCCAAGAAGTTGGGTGAGGAGGCAGCAGCCGCCCACAGCCAGCCCCGGGGCTGGGCACTGGGAGGATGCTGGAGCGGGGGGAGCCTCCAGAAGGGAAAAATCGATATTTGAGCAGTAGTTTGATGGGGAGGAGAAGCATTCTCCTGCCAGAGAAGGGCTTTGATTTCTGCTGGCGGGGGCATTTAGCGGGGGAAGCCTCCAGAAGGGAAAAATCGATATTTGAGCAGTAGTTTGATGGGGAGGAGAAGCATTCTCCTGCCAGAGAAGGGCTTTGATTTCTGCTGGCGGGGGCATTTGGGTCTTGCGGGTGCTTGGCGCTGCCGCTCCGATCTGCTTCCCGTCCCCGCGGCGCCGGCCAGGTAATGAGGAGCCCTGCGCCGGGCTGGTGATACCGGCCATCTGTCCAGGGCCGGGCTGAACTCTGTCCTCATTATGTCTGTCAAAGTTTTGTCAAGCTTCCCCTCCTGCTCCTCTCGGCGTTTTTAAGCAGCGGAGGGTGGGAGGGCGCGTGGGAGGTGAAGCCGCACCAGAAATAATTCTGCGCGTTCGGGGGTGCGAGCGGCGCTGCGGGAAGGCACCTCTCCCCGCTGCTGGCCCGCCGGCTGTTTGCCTGGTTCAGAAAGTCCCCCGGATGAAGTGAGCAGCTTCTATTTGTTTGTCTCCCCTTTCTTCCTCCTCCCTCCCTCCCTTTCTTTATTTCTCTTTTCCCTTCTCCGTTTTCCCTCCTGATGAAAGATTTTCTTGCAGTGTCAAGGCAATGTGACCTGGTTCCGTAATAAAGAGGAGGCTTATTAGAATTAAAGCCCAACAGTGTTAAAAAAGCAATCTTTGCAAGATTGAGGCCATGAGGGAATTGTAAATTCTCAGCAAAGACCTCATTTGAAGACTGGGATGAAAACACATGCGCGCGCACGCACCGAAGCCGCACGCCGTGAGGGGACGTCTGGTTTGAGGAGAATCTGGGGAGACGAGGGAGCGCAGCAGCACGGGGGCCCTCCTGGGTTGGCCCGGGATCCTCACGTCGGAGGGGCACGTTCGTGGCTGCACTCGCTCCTTGGCTGGGGCAGCTCTGTGAATAAATATCCCTTGGGTTTGGGTTTGTTTTCCTTGTTCCTCTGGGGACCCCCTCCCTGCATCTCCACTGTCTGCCCCGGC
>NW_010395099.1:0-200 GCF_000710305.1 Buceros rhinoceros silvestris
CACCCTGCTTGTGCCCAGGACCCCTTGAGCTTGTTCCTCCCTGGGGATACTGTGGCTGTGCTGAGGACCCCCTGGCCATGCTGGGGACCCCCTGCCTGTGCCCAGGACCCCCTGTCCTCCCTGGGGTCCCCCTGCCCTCATCTCTCTCTCTCGTTCCCTTTTCCAGTCCCGCTGATCCGGACCATGGAGTCACGGATAAT
>NW_010395100.1:0-638 GCF_000710305.1 Buceros rhinoceros silvestris
TGAGGGGTAAGAAATTTCCCGTTCCCCCCCCTCTTAAAACAGTAAAATAGCATGTGAGGGTTAGGTGGGAACATTTGATGATGCCTTGGCCTGTGGAGTTAAACGGAATACCAAAAGAATGAGAAATGGCTCGTGCCTTACAGAAAGAATAGACTAATTGTGAGCGATAAGCAGGGCCGTTATCCGTTTTAAGGGACAATGGTTCGCCCAGTACTGCAAAAGCAGACAGCCAGTGAGGGAGAGCATCCTGTGGAGTTAAACGGAATACCAAAAGAATGAGAAATGGCTCGTGCCTTACAGAAAGAATAGACTAATTGTGAGCGATAAGCAGGGCCGTTATCCGTTTTAAGGGACAATGGTTCGCCCAGTACTGCAAAAGCAGACAGCCAGTGAGTGAGAGCATGTCGGGAGTTTGTTGTTATATACAGGGTTGCCTGAATGGCGCAAAAAAAAAATGTGTGCACGGAAACATGGAGAAATCGAAGTCGGCCAAAAGGTGCATATGCAATGTTCTTACCTGACTGTAGCTGAAAGATTATTCCACAAACCTCAGTATCAGAGTTGAGGACAGCAAAGAAGACTGGCAGGTCCAGAGTGACTCTGGCCACAGCACTTTCAGCAATAGCGCAACCTAGATG
>NW_010395101.1:0-409 GCF_000710305.1 Buceros rhinoceros silvestris
ATTGGCTCGATTCACCTCCCTCTGCTGCCTCTGCAACTCGGCACATAGGACTCCATACAGCAGCTTTCCTTCTCTGCTGGTTTCCTATGAGACGGCAGGATCCATCGGTGAAAGGAGCATATCGCTTCTCTTGATCCAAAAGGCTTTATGTGGGGGTGCTTCATCAGTGCAAGGCACTACCTCATTCGGTGGCATCTCTAAGTCTTCTCCCTCCAGCCAGTTTGTGACAGCTTCCACAGTACGTGGACAACCACAACTGCCTATCCTAGCCCTCTGTACATTTAGAGTGGTCTACTTACTCCAGGTAGCATCTGTGACGTGGTGCGTAGATGTTATCTTCCCTTTGAACATCCAGCCTAGGACTGGCAGTCAGGGGACTAGGAGGAGCTGTGACTCAGAACCACTTACT
>NW_010395101.1:591-1348 GCF_000710305.1 Buceros rhinoceros silvestris
ACCTCATAGGCAGCCAGTATGTCCTGCTCTGTAGGAGTATAATTGGCTTCTGAGCCTCTATATCCCCGACTCCAGAATCCTCAGAGACAACCACAGGTTTCTCCTGGTGCCTTCTGCCAAAGGCTCCAGGTAGGACCACAGTCCCCAGCTGTGGTATAGAGAATAGTTTTTGTCTCTGGTCCTGTTCTAACTGGTCCCAGGGCCATAGCGTGTGCTATCTCCCTTTTGATTAGTTCAAAGGCATGTTGCTGGTCAGAGCCCCAGGTGAAGTAATTTTTCTTCCAGGTGACATCATAAAGAGGTTTAACAATCTGACTATACCTGGGAATGTGCATCCTCCAGAAGCCTGTGAGTCCCAAGAAAGACTATCTCCTTCTTGTAGTAGGTGGAGACACGGCTGTAATTTTATTGACCACACCCACAGGGTTATGGCAGCATCCATCTTGCCATTTAACTACCAAGAACTAGATATCTTGGGCAGGTCTCTTAAGCTTACTCCTATTAATGGAAAAACTGTTTTTTCTTAATCCCCAGTAGCACCTTAACTGTTAGTGTCTTTACAGCCACTATTTTTTCTATGAGTGTCGCAGTTTGAAATTAGAAAACTGGAATTACCAGAAGGTTTTTTTTCTTTTTTGACTTTCTGTAGCCTCAGGGAGCATAAGAACCCACCCAAGGGCCACACAAAAGAGTTTTAGTGATTCGGTTGGGCATGTCCAGGCTTATTTAGGAAAAGAAAACAAGTGAAACACAGGTT
>NW_010395102.1:0-411 GCF_000710305.1 Buceros rhinoceros silvestris
CGGGAGCGCTGCGGTTGCGAGCAGGTCTCGCTGCGGTTGCGGGTGGGTCTGGCCGCTGCCCCGGCGATTCCCCGCCGAAGGGAAACCTCAGGAAAACCCCAACAGCGAGACCCCACGCCCCCCGGGGCCAGCAAAAGGCCAGAGCAGCTCTTCTCCGTGACTGACTGCCTGCGTCACTAGCTCCTTGCCCGTGGAGCTGGAGGATAAACATAAAGAATCCTCCTCCGCCGCCCTTGGCGATCTAGTCCGTAAGAATTCATACCCTGCCCGCTGCCCAGGCCAAGAGTCGGGTTTTTTAAATTTGCTGTTTCTTCGCGTGAAACATGACACGACGAAGTCCTTTCTGCACGGGCGTGGTGGGTAAAGCTGCGGCTGGACCAGAGGCAGGGGGGCACTGCCAACGCACCACAA
>NW_010395102.1:538-23633 GCF_000710305.1 Buceros rhinoceros silvestris
GTACCAAAACCCAAGAAGGGTTCGATCTCGGCTCCTGGCAGCTCGCTTCCACCCGTAAGACAGTACGAACGGCGGTGCCTGTCACCAGCGTGGACAAGGGGGTGAGAAGGAATGGTGACCCTGCAGAAGTTCAAATCTCGCAGTTTCATCCAGAGCAAAGAAAACTCAGGCTGCATATGCTTATATCATTTTCATAAGGACTGTAATATTTCATCATGAAATTTTCCTCCAGAATGTAGCAGACGGTGCTAATCAGAGAATGATAAAAAGGTTTTGGAGGGGTTTGGTTTTGGTGGTTTAAGGGGTTTTTTTGTGATTCTGTGCACCGATGCCACCGTATCAGCATGGCAGTAGAAGAAAATAGTGGTATCCTGTAGCTTCCTTTAAAAATTCTCTAGAAATTCTAACTTTAAAAAAAAAATTATTTGCAAATAAATACAATTGGTCCTAATATTCTACTGACCCAATTGTTATTTAGGTCCTAGAGTGATGTTTTCACTCTACATATGGCTCACATGACTTTTCACAAAAGAGTGATGGGAAAATGGTGATTTTCAGCCCTACACATTGCCTAAATTGTCTGTTTCTGCTCAAATGAAAGACATAAGATGGAATACAAGCTCTGTGTGGTTAGATATCTGGAGAAAAATATCCTGTTTGGTGATTTGCTTTCTGGATTTTGGTGTTTGGCTTTTTGTTCTTTTTTTTTTTGAATGAGTTTTTTTCCTAAGTATATAGAGAAAGGGCTTAGAAATGTTATTACAGAAGTATCACAGTTAGGAAACAGTGCTCTGATCCAGGTGCACAAGAAGGGGTATCAGACAGTACAGTGTTACTCCACATCATGCTGGGGTGTGTTGTCCATCGAATGTGCTGAAATCAGTTCTCGGTTCAAAAGCAGATCCTAAGGTCATTAGAAACAGCCATGGTGGGAGAATATGAACAAAGTAGCATTTGCAGGGGGCATTGTATATGGTATGGCAATATATATCTGAAGGGGAAATATGTTGCTCTCATGTTGGATAATCTCTCGCTAATGCTTAAGAGAGAGCTCTAATGCTGCTCAGCCTGCATCCTCTAAAACATGCTTTTAGAAGTTAGACGCTGGATGAAGACATTGCCTCATTAATTTGAAAAAAACGCCCTGCTCCACATCAGGATATAAAGCACCAGTGTGTATGTACAGCACGGGACTTACGTGAAGTTTGTGCCAGTACAAGCCACATCAGTAAAACAAGGCCCTGAAATTTAGAGAGTCATCTGTGTGGTTCCTGGCTCAAATCACTCACTCTTAGCAAAACTTAAGGCTTAATAACAAAAGGGAAAGGCCTTCAGACCAGCTGGCACAGGATGCGCAGGCTCCCGGCAGTCACCCCTCGCACCCTGAAGATGTGGGGGTGATGGGTGAAGTCTGATGCAGGGGAGGCTAAGTGGTGCTGAGGCACGCAGGACCCCTCTGCGTAAAGAATGCTTCCCTGTTTAAGCGTCCAGGGTTTAAGAGTACTTCATTTTGCAGAGGCAGCTGTAACTGGCCTTGGGCTTTGGTCCAAGAGATCCATTTTGTATCAAATACATAGTGAATGAGCAGTGTTTAAGGAGTTTGTAGGTCCCTTAAGGTAGTGTTTTGCCGAGAAGAAATGGGATAAATGGGTTTCCCAGTCCAGTTATTACAGTCACCTTAGTAATTCCCTGTCCCGGTTTTCCCAGATACATGTATAAAAATAAAGGAATGAGAATGACTTGCAGTAAAAGGGTTCATGCCAAGGAACGCCTTTGACAAACAGCTCAGCTGGGGGGCAGGGGACAAAGGTGTAGTGGGGAGGGTGGAACGTTTTTTGTGTAACTGGCTATTATTGATTTTATCATATAATGAATGGAACCTCTAGACAGATAATAATATAAAGTGTAGACAACATTTCCAGACCTGGTTAGGGACAATAAGCTTCTCACAAGTGATATCGAATAAAAATAATTCTTTCTTGACATTTTATCCCCTTCTTCAAATGTCAAGTTAATTTTTTCCAGGTTTTTACCTATTAATGTGGCAGATCCTATCCATCATGTCATGCTTACTCTTATTTTGTCAGCAATTCAAGCCAGAGATATAACTCAAAGTAATCACATTAAATGGTCAAAAGCAAGTTAGCTTTTTAAAAAATCTTGGGTTTAAAACTATAATTTACTCATGCTTTTTACAAAATTTCTTATTTTATTGCAGAATTTTTTTATGGACGCAACTGCTTATCTGATGAACTTTAGACATAAACTTTTCAAGAGTGATATTCATGTCAGGAATTAAATACACAAATGATCCATGAAACAATAAACTTCAGTAAAATATTATTTATTATTCTTGTGGATGTAAATTATTTATAGTATTTGTTCATATAACATTTATGTGTGTTAATCACAATTAATCATAAGGTTTTACTTCTAGCTATAGCTAATGCTTCTGCTTACCTTTTTTTTTCTGGAGGCTGAGCACTCTTCTCATGAGGCTGCTGTCTGATCAAAGAATCACAGAATCATCTGGTTGGAAGAGACCTTTAAGATGATTGAGTCCAACCGTTCCCCCTGCACTGCCAGGGTCCCTAAACCACGTCCCTCAGCACCACATCCACATGGTTTTTAAACACCTCCAGGGAAGGGGACTCCACCACTTCCCTGGGCAGCCCGTTCCAATGCTTAATGACCCTCTGTGTAAAGAAATTTTTCCTGAAATTCAAACTTCATATGACTTCATATCACGGTACATGTCCTTTACCAGATATTCACTTGTTTGCTTTGTTGCATTGAATTTTAGAATGAAAGTTAGTAACTAGATTTTCTAATCCTGATATTCTCACTTGGATCCATTGGTGGCAAAGGGAAGGTCATTAAAGCTGTAGACATCTTGCTGCTTCTATTTCTAAATCAGGAAACCAGCACTTATTAAAAGAATTATTTGTTGCACAGGTTTAACAGAGAAATCAGTTGTAGTATGTTAGAACTGTAAGAGATCTTATCAAACTGTTGTTTAGTTGATCACAATACTTGTTAGCGGCTAGTTTTAGGTGTACTGTCAGATTTTCTTCTGAAGCTGGTTTCTTAACTATGCAGCCAGGATGGAGTATTTTTAATAATGAAGCTGCGTTTAGAAAAAGGAAGATGGATTTATAGAGTAATCTTTCAAAGCTATATTTTATTCTGCATAAAAGAGGGTACTGACCTAGACGTGCTGACTGCACACATTTTGTTTTATGCATCTTATGACATGAGTCTGGGGCACTCTTCACATGCCAGGTCTGTTCAGAAGATGACTAAGCAATGCAATCACATTTCAACATGGCAAGTAAAATGTGAGAACAGCTGCTTTTTCTTGAAGCTCTGGCAAAATAAAACTGAAGTGTGTTATGGAGCTGATTGCTCACCTTTGACACTCCACCTTATAGGTACCTTTCTAGCTTCCTAGCAGCCTAAGGGAAGTGCTTAAGCCTGTGTTTGGAAGAAACAGAAAAATGGAGCTAGAATTTGGAATTTGGACAAAGTCCAGGTGATGTTTGAGAGTGACCGCTTATTTGAGGTATGCAGACAAGAAGAATCCTCAACTAACAAAAAAAAATCATTATGTCTGCTTTTACAGAAACTAAAGCAGAATAAAAGAAAAATTACCCTCATGTAAAAGCAATGTAATGCCACATAGTTAAATCATGGACTGCTAACATGCCGTCTTACTTAAATTATATATAGGACAATGAATGTGCAAGAGATTTATACAGACCAAAAATAGCACTCAGACACCCTAGATTTGCCTGTGTAAAATCTAACACTTTGCAATATAAAATTAAAGATGAGAATAACTAGCTCAGACACATAGATCAAAATCTCAACAGAACAGCCAATTCATATTCAGACCAGTTTGCTACAGCAGATTCTTTATCCCCAGCGAGACAATGTCTTGTAAGCTACGGTTATCTTAGCTCTCGGCCAGCTCTTCTATGGGTTGGGAGAAATGCTGGGAAAAGTGAGCAAGCACTGTCAACAGAAATGCAGAAACAATGCTGTGAGGTCTGGTAGTATAATTCAGAAAGGTCAGGAATGTCACTTTCAGAATGTGGAAAATATGATATTAAAAAAAGAAAAAGAGAAACATTTCCTTGTCCGTTTGATGACTATGTGTTAGTTACATTTGTTTTTACTTACAGTAATATTTATGTTTGGGCAAGAGCATTAATCATACACATCTACAGGATGCAATGCCCTTATCGTACTACAGTATCCAGAGCCTTTGGACAAAACCTGTGAAATTAGTGTGTTTGTGTAGGAGAGACTATGAGATGTTTGTGTATTTTGGAATATATAGCTCTCTCTAAGAAGTGTTCTCAAAATGCGTATGGGTTTCTTCATGCAGCTTTTCTGACAGCTAAGTGATGATCATTAAGAATGCTAGAACTTTTCAAATGCATTTGCTGTTCAGATTTATTTTCTCATTTCTTCAGTGAACGACTCCTGGCTAACGATATGTTCATTATCATTTAGTGATCTGTGATTAACAGCAGTTGCTAATTTGTTTTTTGCTAGTCAGTTAGTTAAGAGCTGGCATGCAGTTGTGCAAATCATATTATATTATTCTTGCATCCTGACTGGATATTTAATTTAATAACAAAGATGACATATATAGCGATTTTTTTTCTTTTGGTAGTTGATAAAATCCAATATTTCATACTGAAAGTTCAGCTTTTACAAGTCTCCATGTAAAGATGGCTCAAATTTTTTAATGTTCATGGAAAGCAAGTGTAAATGAGTAACATGGATATGAACCCTAACTCATAATTTACTGCATGGGAGCAGTATTAATTATACATTGTTCTATAGGTAAATCGGCAGACATTGTACACTGGAAGAGGTACAGAGAGTCCGAGAATTTGGCCATGTTATAAAGTGTGCAGTGTTGTGGGTTTTTGTCTTAGAGATTGACAGCAGGGCAAAGAATGACACTTTGATGAAAAACCCAGAGTGATGGAGAAGGGAAGACACTGTGGAGGGCACGTGGGACCTGGACAGCAGTGGATCTGTTAAATGTGCAGCCTAAAACACCGGAAGGCATCAAAGTGCCCTTGCAGGTATGGATGAGTCCCACGAGGTGGCAGATTGGGGTGAAGGGTAAAAGGACCAAGCCCTGCCCCACTACACTGTCCAGCTGATAACATGCAGGCAGGAGCTACAGTCCATATCAATAACTCAGGATGTAACAAATACTACTGCTAGTTAAATGACCCAGGATCACTGTTTTGAACTACCGTGCCATCTTGCTTCTCAGATCTTGTAACACTTTGCTGATCCCTGTGATTTCTGCTATAGGCAGCTGCTACATCAAAAACTGAGCCAAACAAAATATCTGTGTACACTGCATACCAAATATGGGACATTTAGGTACCTTATACTAAAAAAAAAGGGTTATACAGCTAACCATGTAGGCTCACAGCTTTGTCAGGGGTCAGATGTCACAGAGTAGTCATCCATTCCCTCTTCTGCACTGCCCACTGTCATTAATTGCTACCTCCAATTTACTGCACTTTTATAAAACAGTAGATTTTATCTTAAGTGCGTTTGTGCCACTAAAACTGAAACAAAACATGCTCAAATTTTCAGTATCATAGACTTTGTTTATTCTGTGCTTTTGCAATATATCTGTTTTGTGGAGTAACTCTTCCTCAGCAATGATCAAAGCCTAGGGCAGCCCATTTTGCTACTGAGGGCACTTTTGTACCAAGAAGCCTTCTTCCCAGAATGTCATAATTGCTGCAACCAGTTTCTTTTTATTATGCGGCATTTCTCCTCCATGAATATATCGCTTCAATGAATTCACAAACCAGCTCTGTCTGGTTCAAATCCATGAACCTACACTTATGATAAGATAATGAATGCACGCTCATCAAGCAGAACCATATTGAAAGTGCTGTGGGCAAATGTACAGTACAATAAATTTTGTTAAATGAAGATCATGTATTTTTAGAGGCATATCACTTCTCAGAGGGGTTTGTTCACTCATCCAGTCTCAGTATGCACCACAGAAGGAGGCTTTTGGTCACTGTGTGTTCAGAAAGATAAAGTAAAACAAAAAATGCAAATAAAGGAAGAATTAATGAATAGATATATATAGTTATTTAGTTAGTGACAGTTGGGAAAGGGCACAGCAATGCACAAAACTGATTCGAACTGCTTCTTACGTTATCATAAAAATTGAATCAGTAAGTCATATAATGCCAGGGTAAAATTTAGATGATTAAAACAGCAGCACAAAACAATAGTTTTATACATGTAGTAAAGGAACATACATACAAGTTTTACTGTCTTAAACCACAGAAGTCGGGAGTCCTTTTTCCCTGTAACTAGAAAAAAGGAGGAAAACAGATCTCCCTACCCCTCCTTAGACTGGTGGATGAAAAGTGCTTTATGTACAAAAGTAACCATATTACTACAACTAGTAGTAAACAGCAGTGAGATCTCCAAGCAGCTTTAAGAAATATGTAGTGTTTCATATGTAGGGTAGATTTAGATTGGAAGAAATTTTTTGTGATGAAAATAGTGAGAAAGTGGAACAGGTTGCACAGAGAAGCTGTGGATGTCCCATCACTGGACGTGTTTAAGGTCAGGTTGGATGGGGCTTTGAGCAACTTGGTCTAGGGAAAGGTGTTCCTGCCAAAGGCAGGGAGATTGGGCCAGATGATCTTTAAAGGTCCCTTCCAACCCAAACCATTTGATCAGTCTGTGTGATTATTACCGTAAGAAACCATCATGGGGTGGGTAGAGGACAGAGATTTTTTCATACGGGCTTTGAGAGTGAACTTCAGCTCTAGCTGATTACTCAGGATAAGCTCAGATACATAGACTCAAGTCTTGGACATAACAACTTTAAAATGGAATGTTAAGATCAAAAAAAGGCTGAATGTCCACAATCACTCTTTCTGAGAACTTAAAGACAGCTCTAAAAATGTACATTCCTCAGTAGATGTGCAAGATATTCAGCATCTCTAGGATCCAGTCAAAAACAAATCCCTTGACTTTTCTCAACTTTTTGGCATAGCCTTTAACCATGGGTTCTATTCCAAAGTGTCATTAAGGCTTCCAGAAATTAGGAGTTTTAAAATCCAAGATGAATGATGGACATTTTCCATCCAATTTATAAAGCATAAAATTTGCTATATGATCTACCATGCTTGGAAAAGTTTGTAATAAGGGTCACCACACCTCACAGCAAGACAGTGCTCTGCTTTTTCTTTAACTGAAAATTTGTCCGCAGCAGGAGTGTCAGCAAATTGCAGGCACTATGATATATTGTCTAACAGAGGAGAATTCATTTGGGAGCAAACAATAAACTGAGTTCAAAACTTCATTTTGCTGCGCAAATCAGATCTGTTATATAAGGCTATCTCTCTTAACAATAACAAGCTTGGCCCAGCTGCTAAGCTGCTCACCTTAGACATACAGAAAATCTACCTCTTTTTTAAAATCTTACTGAGCTAATGAATGAACAAGAACACTTGTTATATTTATTTATAATGTACAGAGAATGCTAAATCTATAAACTGAGACAGTATAGAGCAATTGTATGTATAATTTTAAATTTTATTTCACGAATTTCGTTGCTATTTTTATACTTTTTAATGTTTTATCTTCTATGTTAATCTATATGTTTTCTTCCAGGTTGCTCCTACCATTTCCTGACAGAGCTATCTGACTCACTCAACACTTTAGAGAAAGGTGAAAGGTGCCTTCAGGCAGCTTGGGAAAATTAATAATCTTCTTGAAGGGTCACAGGGTCAGTTAATGCCAGAGTTAAAGTGGCTGTACATATATAAAACACTGAAGACTGAAAGTATTCAAAAAAAATGCTCTTTGACAACATCAAAAGCATGTTTGAATTGTTCAGTTCAGAAAAGTTCCTATAGCTCAGACACATCCAAGAGGCCATTGATGATCCTAGATCTGAATATATGAAGATTAGCATTGGTTCTGTGAGATTAAAATGGCAGCCTATCACACGTAAGGCTCAAGGTGCGATGAAGACTTGCATTTGCTCTTCCTAAAGTTCTACACATCTCTTCAAGCCAAGATGCTTAACTCAGCTTATCTCAAATTCTACAAGTTGTTGAAAAACATTCTACAAAGTTGATACAGGCCAGCAAGTTCCCCCCTGAATTCCCTTAGGTATCTTATCAGCCATTGATGCTTGTAGCCAGTCATAATATTCCACTCATGCATATAAACCCTTTTTTTCTGCCTGACACATTCTAGATATTAAGGCAACATCTCCCTTTGAGATTTAAATTGATTTAAATTGAATTAGAAATGTTTCTCGGCTTCCCTGGCTTTACACTTAAGGACAACGGGCAGCACTTGGTAAAGTGGGGTTAGGATGTTTTTCTGTAAGCACCAGACAGCTCTACCAGGCTGCTGCAGAAAGGATACAGTATTTGGTTTACAGGTTGTTCAGGAAACAAAACGCCTCTGTTTTGTTTGATCATCACCTCTGAATCTTTTCCTATATAGCTTGTTTAACAGCATTCATCAAAATAGATAATTAATTGTGATACTGAATCCTAAGAGCTATTTTACATGTAAGAGAAGATTTAAATTTAGTTATTTTTAAAAAAGACAGTAACAGCAATGGTTGTATTCATACATCCTTCAGAGTGGGGATGACATCTCTAACTATAGGGATGGGAGTTAAGCATCTTGCTTTATTGTGTTCAGTCTTCACAAACCTATGCAGTGGAAAAGTCAGTCCCTTGATCTAAAAAACGTGATTACTGGTAACTTCGGAGTGTCTCAAGTGATAGTGATTCACTGAGAGTGAACTTCAGCATTCAATACTAAGTCGGTATTGAACTTTGATATTTTAAATGTGAGGACATAGGACCAGATATTACAGATTAATTAAAAAACCCCCCACAGGATTGATAGAGCATATAGCATTAACAACATAGTGCCCTTCTTCCCATACCATCTTTCCCACTATAATGAATAAACAAAGCCAGCTTATGTACAGAGAGTATAAATAATACGCAGTTTCATCATTAAGACTCTCTAGCTCTACTTCTTCTAATGCTTTCTGCAATCAGGAGAAAGAGCTATGAAGCTGTAAGTCAAAATTACGAACATCTTTTCCAAGTGTTTCCAAGGAGAAAGCTCTTGATAATTGCTTTTAATTTGAAGCAAACCCAGTATAAATTAATCTTTTATAATAATGCAAAATCGTAAGAAATTTTGAATTACCTATAATGCAGGACAGTGACCTTGAATACTATTACTCAGGTTAGGATAAATATCAAACAACCATTATTCTCCCAGCAAAGGACCTAGAACAGAAAAGACAACATGAACCTTTTTAGATCAGCAATGTTTTGATTGTGTCAAAAGCTTTTTCTGCATGCAGAGACTTGATACTCTTCAATTCGTCAATTGTTTTTAACTTACATTAAGGGCAGAGAAGGAGCTGCCAAGAAGAGTTTTAGGAGCTTAACTAACACTCAGGCTAGAACAATTCAGGTTTCTGTAGATAGTATTTCTATTTAAAATACAAAGAATATATGAAAGGCAACAAAAGCAAGGCTAGAGTACCAGGCAGAAAGGAGGTTTCAGTTCTGAGAACAGCTGTGCTCTGTAGCAAGTGTTTCTGGAATTGCAGAGAGCAGCAGAAGTAAATACCGATTAGCCTAGCCAGCCATTCTGTGGCTGCTTGAGACCATTCGCTCTAATAGCCAACACAGCTTTTAGGAGCAGTTGTTCAGCAAGGCAGGTAATGACATTTCCAGCAACGAGAGAAAACTCTGATCGTTACAGCCCTTGCTCTGCTCTCCCCATGTAATTCCTTGTGAGGACATTTAATGATCAGCAAACATGAAGTGCCTGTGAAAACTGTAATTCCCCATTCATTGAAATACTGATTGAGCTAACTTCAATTCAGCCTCAGCAGAGAAAATTCCTACTTTCTTATGGCCCACTCCTGCCTTCATCGCATGCTTCAATTGACTTTGATGAAAACAAAGCTGAGTCTAGTGATTTGCAGCCTTTTATTACTGAGTTTCAGTGTTGATTCTGTCTGTATTTCTATTCATAACACTAGGCATTTTCTTTTCCTTTTCATGGAAAATGAGTTAATGAATTGTTTTCTCTACATGTGAGTTTGCATACCTGTGGTTAATTACAGTGTGATTGGTTAACTCAGAAAACATAGTCAACTCCTGAAAGCAGTAATGTTATGAAAGGCCAGTTAGTCTCAGCCTTGCAAAGGAAAGCTCACCTGCTCACTTGCTCAAGCCAGTCTTATCACAAGCAGACTAGAAACAACCAAAACATGTTGCACTTTTATGTTATCTTGTGATCTAGGCATGAGGAGTTTCACAAGATTTGCAGGTCTTGTTTAATTCTCTTTTATCCTTGGTAATTCGTATATTCAGTATATTTGGGTGGAGAAGGTGATGCTCTTGACCTATTCACATGCTTTTATAAAGTCAGAACCCCTCCAGGACTCCCGTTCTTGGCAGGCCCTGGCTGCCCGCGTCTGTGATGTCTGGAGGTAGAGCAGCGTCTCTTTCACGGGCACCCCCTTGCCGTGGGGAAGGAGCTTGCGTGCCCTTGTGAAGTTGAGAGCTGTGCTGGTGGTGGCATGTGCCTCCGGTGGGGTCTCCCAGGCCAGACAGGTCTCAGCTGAAGGGTCAGACACAGTGTGTCCACGGGCAGGATGGGCTCACTAGCCTTCGGGCACCATCCTAGGAGAAGGACAGCTCTGACTGCAAACCCGGGCAGATGGAGCTCGTTTAGCCCTGTAAGGCTCCATCTAAGAGAAGATTACTCTGACCAAACCTACGACCCGAGGACTTCGCTGTCTCCGTCCAAGCTCGCCAGGCCCTGGCAGATGAACCTCAGGTGTAAAGGGTGGAGCCAGTTCCGCGCACGCTGCACCTCACCTAAAAAACCCACCGTGCAGGCCCAGAGGGTGTGCTCATCGCTTGCAGTGAGCGTGGGAAAAGCCCTTCCCAGATCTTCATTCGTGAAGCCGAGCCGTGATGATGATGATGAAGTCAGAAATAAACTCATTCATAGTGATCATGCTCAGATGTTTATTATTTTAACTTCCCTGCCATGGATTTCCACAACGTGGGAACTGCAGGAAGTCCCTCCGAGCACAGTATATGCTTCTCTGGAAATAACATACAGGATAGCACTTGCCGTAATCACTGCTTCAGTATTGATTTCAGCAAGACACTCTATTTGATCAGTTATTTGTGCCTAAATGAGTCTCCTTCAAAACTGTGTTGATGAAAAAAACTTAGTGTATGCATTTTAGATGGCAAATGAGACAAAATAGCACTACTGTGCTAATAGAAAATTTTTCCGTATATTCAATTATATCATTAGCCAGTAAGAGAAATTAATAATGACTGATACAGGAGCCTAGAAATAATAACTTTTATAATACCAAACATGCCTTATTATATTAACAGTCATAATGCAATTAGACTTCTAATCAATGCTTTTGAAGAAGCATTTGTCAAAATCCCTTTCATATAGATTTAATGCTGTGTGTGCAGATTAGTGCCCTCTGCTGGATAGAGTAAGATCCAAGCTGGTATCTATGATCAGGTCTCCACCTGACAGCGAGCTTGTAAGAAGTTATAAATAAATGTTATTCAGTACAGAAGGCGAAGGAAATTCATACTTGGAATATGGAATAATGGAAAAAATGGTTTGGGATCTGAAGTTCCTAGATTTTATCCCCAAGGCTCATTGCAAGTGGTGTAGATAAGAAGCTGTGATCTTTCTATCTTTCATCAAAAGAATCTGCAAGCATATATGAATTTGTCTCTTTCTTTATCCATGAGCAAGTATACACCACTACCCAAAGGACTTCACTGTGCAGAATTTCGGCATGGAATTTTATTTTCCTTTCTTCCTTAGCTACAGTCTTCTATTTTAACTCTATATTTTGCACTAAGCCACCGTAAGTGTCCTTCAGAAATATTTATTAGTTACTTAATGGAACCTGCTTTCTTTGCTGCTGAACTAAATTTTACAGAAAAGACATACATGTTGCCCCTACTTTACATGCTCTGAGCATAAACAGCATGCTCTAACTTCAAGGCTTTTAATTCATTCAAATTCATTCTAAATTCATTCAAAACTACACACCAGTCTCAACTTTATTCCAGATGAGATGATGTCTTCAGGGTAATTTATAGAGGCCACCTGTGAAAAGGGTTTCACTCTACCATTCCCAATAGGTTGGATGGGTGGAACCCAACAGGTCAAAGGCAATATCAAGGAGCAAATGCATTAAGGAGCCACATTCTTGAGGTAAGGTGCTGATTTGGTATTGCTATAAACCTTCTTCTTCCTCTGGATGATGAGTTACTCCTTTTTTTTATTAAAGGAATTATGCTCCATTCTGGATGCCCTGAGCACTTTGATAGTAGTACTTCTATTTTGCATAGATACAAATAATAATTTATCAGCTGCCTATCACTAATTAGCCATAGCACAAGGCAGTATCTTCCTCAGAGTCAAAAACTTAATCAAAAGCTGGGAGCTGCTGCCTTGCCAGAGCTTTGCTGCGTCCATAGGGGCAGCAGCTTACAGTTTCAGATGGGCCTATGCTTCACTCAGCCTTGCTCTGTTTCACTCAGTGAAACACACCTATGGGGAAAAAAAAAAAAGGTGAAGAAAAACCATTTCACATCAGGAGGACCATACCAACAGCATTAGTCTTAGAGGCAGAGAAGTACGTGCCAATGCAGAGTTCCCAGTTTCTGTCAGGCTTATGTCTGGTTCAGTATTTGCTTTGCTGAATGCAGGATCTGTCCACGCTCAAGCAGATGACGATTATAGCTTTCAAACGAACTCAGCAAGTATAGCCTCCACCCCTCTCCGGAGAAAAAGGCCATGAAGTTAAGGGCTAACAGGAACAAGACTTCCTTGTACCTCAGCCAGGTCTGGCTCAAATCTTCCTTACAAACATTGCTTCATTCCTCTTCCTCATGCTAAACTACACGTGGATAGTAACCTGGATGGATATGGGTGAATATCTGCACATAAATATGGGGCAAGAGGTGTGTTTTCTCACTGACGTGTGCTTAGCCAGAACAGATGCTGTAGTTAGGCTGTCCAAAAGGCTGCTCTCTGTATTTCTCTATGTAAAATGATCCTCTGCTTTCATCCCAGGTATTTATCCAAGCAACACCTCTTTTGACTTCAGTATGGACAAGTTAAAAACTGAAGGATTAATTGAGTTAATCATGCACTTTTAAATTGTCTATAAGATGCTAGCTAATAAAATTGAGCTTTTTGACTCAGTAGCTAATTATATTCCAAAAGTTACATTGTAAAAACCAGCTTTTATGGTTTTTAAAATATTTATTATTCTCATCTTTCTTTTATCCATAGTAGTTAGAAACATTGTAGTTAATTTTGGGGGATAGTGACATGCATCTCAGTTGCCCAAATAATCAATAAAACTTCTGCCTTTTTATGTGGACAAAACTGCATTTTTGTTTTTGTCAAATGTCATTTGGGAGAAGTAAATCTAGTCACTCTGGAAACGTTTGTCAGCCAGAATGCCTCAACTGGTGATGATCAGCCATGAAAGTATTCGCAATTGAGCCTAATTAGTTTTTGAAGTTTAATCTTATTAAGCATCAGATTTTGCCAGTCATCTGCAACCAAGCTTCCCATTGCAATCAGCAGGACTATCATAACAGAAAAATATTTTGTCTGACCCAAAAGGACTTGGGGATGCTTTTAATTTTCTCACAGAATAATAAAGTCAGCATTGCAGCAGTTCACATTCTGGAGACCATCTTCAGAGTTTCCTGTTTCGCAGTGACACACATACTATAAATGACCAGACAGAGCGATCTGTCTGATTATCAGCTCTTCGAAAACAAAAGGCACTGGCAGAGACAGAAAAAGGTCAGAAATCGATGAGAAATAGGCTATATTTTTTACCTCAGCTCTGGCACGTCATCAGAAGTAGGGATGTCTAGGGTCTGCTGTCAGGGGATGGAACAAAACTGTAGGAGGTATTCTTTGTCTCAGAGAAATGTGCCACTGTAAACATGTGGGTACGAGACAAAAATGGTGGCATCTGTTACCAGTTACCTTTATATGGTATTTCCACATTTGTCATTACTGGTATGCTTCTTACTTAGTTGTTAAATAAGGTGGTAACCTGAGTACAATTCAGGTACCAATATAGCAACGAAATAACCTATAAACAACCCGAAGGACCCCATTGTAAGTAATCACCTCTAAAATAAAATACCAATTGATAATATAACAAAATTTGCAGTGTCTCATAAAATTATGTTTTCTACATCTTGTGGAAGGTTAATGAAAATTAAAGGTTTATACTGGTTTATAAGTAATCTGTAAGTATTGCTTTTATTAATAACTGTGATAAAAAAGTCTGATTTGTAAAATATTTGAAATATGAACTGTCAGCAACTTTATATTTCAATTAATTCATTAATGCAAATGTTATTAAATGTTATTTATTAGAAATCTATCACTAAAACTAGTTTCTGCAACTTTACCAATTAAAAGCAATGATTAGTTCTTGGAATGTCTCATACAAATCAATAAAAAGCATCCAAAATAGGCAATAAGAGATACACATAATCTGAAAATGAATGTAGTAACCTCATTCTTTAGTACTGTGAGCATATTATTTTTATTGGTTAGTTAATTACATGAAAACGAAGAGTTTGCCGAATTGGCAGAAGAAACATGATACTTATGAATAGGCCTCAAACAGCAGTTTTAACAGTAGTGTTTAGAGTTTTATTCCTAAATTATCTGTAAACATTTTGGAAATCTGTGGTATATCAATAGATACATTTTTAAACTTCAGATGTTTCATGGTATTCAGCCCTATGGGGGTATTTCTTTTTAGAAATGTATTGTTTTTAATAACTAATCATTATCGGATAATTGTTTGGCATTTATTCTTTAATTTCCTGGATGACGATGTTCAATAACCTCCTTCAGAAGCAGACCTGGCAGTATGATATACAGATACTAAATTTATTAAATAACCAACTCAGTCCATCTCAAGATTGGTTGGTTGTACTCTTTACTTGAGAGTGACATTGAAAAATAGAAGCCAAAGTTCAGCAAGAACTGACTTCCTAATGTCATTGTGCTGAGAAATGAATTGAGTCAAAAATGGACAATTCATAAACACAACTGGTTCGACATTTGTTCCCTGTGAAAATGATCTCTGGGCAAATGGCCTGAATAAAGCCTGTGGATCTCCTAAACTCCTCCCAAACCCTCAGCATCGGCCATGTGGTGATGGCAGAGCACAGCTGGGATCAGCACGCTGCGTTTCTGGGTCCAGGTCCCGGTCTGGTCCGTTGGACTGTAATACGCTCTTAATTCCAAGATTGCGTTTGCTTTTCCAGATGACACCTTCACCAACAGCGACTAACTGTGATGATAATTTTAGAGGTGGTTGGCAGGTCTTGTGACACCATTGTCTCCTCGTTCCATAATGTTCATTATGGATAACTCTCCTTGTGACAAACTGGCACTGTGAACCCTGGCTCCAGGGCTGCTGTGGCCGGAGTGGCCAATGGCTTCTGTGAAAGTCCACAGCCTGCACGTGCACTGGGCGCAGCTTCTGGAGCTGTCTGTCTGATGCACTTCACAAGCACTACATTGACTTTAATTTTTTTTTTCCCAAAAATTAAAATACATTAATGTAGTTCATATAACAGTATTACTGCAATTTTCTATAGCCATAAATAAAACATTTTAATTATACAATTTTATACACCATGAATACAGAAATATCTGAAAGTCAAGGAATACACTTTATATAATCTGAAACCCAATTCATTAGTCTTGTTTTAGAGTGGTTGCTATAAATTGCCTTCTAGATATCCTGCTTTCAGTCTTCTACTTTCACTGAATATGGAGCAAATAATAAAATCTGCACTATATGTTTGATACAGTTAAAGTGGGTGGAATCTGCACCTGCTGTGCAAAAATTTGCATTGTTTTAATGAGTCAACATGCATACATTGCAAATTAATGGTATATTACTTAACCACAATAGATGTGTTTGTAGCACATGGTTTTAAGGAGCATTCTTTGATTTTTTCCAGAGGAAGAATTTTAGCCATACACTGCAATTATATCTAAAATCAGACTTTTAAGGCTAAAATTGCTAGGCACTGTGAAATCACGTAAGATGGCCAAAACATGAGAATTAGTCATACCTGGTCGAGTGTGAATCTACGGTCAGGTCCAATCTAGAAAAAAAGATCACTGCTGTATTCCTGAACAGGCCAATCTGAAAATATTTCCCTTTTTTTAAAATTTTTTTCTATTTTTTTGAATAAACTACAAAGTCTGCAACAATATCTCAGTGAAGTCCTTCAGACTTGTGAGATGCTATACTGCACGTGAACTACAGACCCATGAACAGTCAAGTGGCAGCTTCCAAAGATGGTCTAATGCTACCTGCTAAATGGCACGATGATGCAGGCCAAATTACAAGCACTGCTCAGGCTCATCCATCACAATCCTCCTCACAGCTGGAAAGCTTCCTAGACTACAGCCCACTTAGAAGAAGGGTGAATGATGGAACAGAAGACAAGGGCTGCCTCTCTTCAAGTTAACCAAACGCAGCCTTGTTGGAAGGTAGTTTCGTGGAAACCAGACATTTTGGTATGACAACTCCTAGAGCATTGCTGTCACAAATTTTTCTCTTTCTGGTAAACTTTCAGCAGTAAAAGCTAGATAAAGATCTGCAAGCAGACGTTAGGGTCTACTATGTACATATACAAAATGTAAAAGTGGTTTGGTTTGTGTTTCTTTCAGATGACTCAAGTTGAGAAGTTTTTGTTTTAATTGTTATTTTTAAATCTGTAAAATACTTCAGCATTCAGCCTACTACTGGAATTTTATCAGTACTTTAGACATTTGGCTCACAGACTCTGGAGGCTCTGTCAAGAGCCTATTTTTTTTCCATCACAGCCCTGAAGCTTTTACAGCTGCTTCCTCTATTCTGCGCTTTATGTTTTGTACGCACTTCAATTTGACAAAGTAACTGGGGAGCAAATCATAAATATATAAAATTGGCAAAATTTGTCAATAAATGTAAGAGTTTGGTTTGGAGCAAAAATAGATCTAGATTTTTCTTTACGTATTCAGCAAACTGTAGTGATCTTAAAAGCCATGAGCATTGGCAAAAACTAAGAAAGCCTTGTCAGACATGCAGACTTCAACTTTGACGGCATATCAGGATCCAGACTTGCAGTCCAGATACTAGCGCATAAAGAGACTCTGAAGAGTACAAAAGCCAGCAATTCTTAATATTAATGAGGATTTTTTACTGTAGGTTTAAGTGTTCTTCTTTTTTATTACCGAATTTGTAACACAAACACAAAAAAATCACCTAGTATAGTACTGAAAAATAAAGGGACAAAATACATTATATAGCATTTGTCTGTGGGATGGTGTGAATTGCACCCTGGTGATGTTTATTACCACAGATTACTGGGAGACCCAAAACAAGTAGCTTAAACCAGCTGCCTGACTTTCAGATTACCTTATTTTCACTAAAGCTGAGGTGAAAACCACCTTGAAGAAACTGTATTAGGTTTATGCAAGTAGTATTTTCTGCAAGTTGCCACAAGAGGTGGTTTGACACTGTAGTCTAATTACATACTTTGATTCACCTCCGTATTTATTTTAAATGAATGGAAAATAATGGAATTTTGTCGTTCTAGATGGACTGATCTTCCAGTCTTCTAAGAGGAATACTTCCAAAGGGTAGGAGCAGGAAATCAAACCTCCATCACAAAGCTTTCTGCACATCAAGTCTTCCATTGAGTGCATACTAACTGTGTATCTGACACATGGATGGAATCAATGAATATCTCCAGATGGAAGGGACCCATAAGGATCACTGAGGTGAAGATAACTATGACCCATCCCTGGAAGTGTTTAAAAGAGACGTAGATGTGGCACTGATGGACATGGTTTAGAGACCCTGGCAGTGTGGGGTGAGCAGTTGTACTCGATGATCTTAAAGGTCTCTTCTAACCAGATAATTCTCTGAGTCTGTGATTGTGTGTCCTGATCTACACACGCTTTGTTGTTTTATTAGACAATAACATCATGAAGAATTTGCAGCCAGCTACCATCCGCTTTGACAACACTGAGTTGTCTAGAATCAATCTGTAAAGCCAGCCTTTAGCTGGCTGAATATCTTCTCTGATAGTCGAACCTCCAATATACAAACAAGAGCCCAATTCATCTTGTCAGCAAGAGAATTCACAGCAGAGCATGTTGGTTTCCAACTTCCTGAACATAAAAATTTTCTCCCACTCTCAGTATGAGCTGGTACCTTCCCACAAAATAGTGAGTTAAAGTCAACAGTGCAGTTTTTCCACAGAGTGTCCTTGAGATTTCCTGAACCCTTTTGGTTCTGGCATGGACGACGATGCTGTTGCAGTGCCACAGGGGTGTGCCTACCATGCGGATAAAGGTCATTTATTCAGGAAACTGAACTTTCTCAGGTTCTTAGTGTGTGGTGTTGCTAGCACAGCTAGAAAGAAATACAACTGATCGGAGCAGATAGCTACTAAATTACGTGGAAGCACTTGCCATAATTGAGAAGAATGTATGGGGTTTTTGCAGTTTTTAACTTAAAACTTATGATTAATGTAAAAGAGCCTAGTGTTCAGCTTTTGCTGCAGTATGTGCAATGCTCAGCTGATTAAAATGAATGACCCCATGAAAAAGCATTAGCATTTGGCAATTTTGGGGATGTAATGAAGCATAATTAAAATGATTAAGAAATAAATTGAAAGAAAATAGTTAAATGGTCTATGTGTGAAATCCAGCAGTGACACAGAAAGCCTACAGAAGGACTCAGCTATGATGGTGTTCCAGCCATTTCCCCAAAGGTGGGGAATACTGACTGATACTCTGCTAAACAATATCAAATTTTCTGCTGCTGCCCACCGGAAGCCTGGGGGTGGTCTCTGAAGGTACACCTTACACTGTCGTATGTAACGTTAGCTGCTATGGGGCAGACACTGCCTGAAGAAAATTACTGTGCCTGAGTTCCATCAACATTTTTACTAGAGCCAGCAACATAAATCTATATTTATGTAATCTGAGCAGCTCAGTGTCTCCCCTCTCAGGATTATTTCCTACTACATTGATGTGTTAAGTCCTTATTTATCAAACTCTAATCTACTGTACTCAAGCTGAGGACTTGCTCTCCCTCTCATGTTTTCTGTAAAAGCTCCACTGATAAGCAGTGCAGGAATTATACAGGCAGCATATAAATAACAAATGCAGGATGTTGTCACTTGTGTAAATCTGTGAAGGTCCATAAAATGCGGATAAAATGGCCATTATTGTTTGGCAATTGCAAAATTCAAGCAGAAATTTTTTAAAGCAGACCTGTCTGGAAACAAATGCTTCATGAGGTATTCCCAGTTTATCCCAAATTACCTGCATCATGAATGGGAGAAGAATGAAGTATGAAATCGAAACTGATTGTTCTGGCTTATTTCTAGTCTGTACATAAGAAGGTATATGACAGGAATGAATGAAGCAAAGATTTAAACTCAGCAGCATACATCACTGTAGGTGAAAGGAGGATAGGAAATGTGTATATGGACCAATCTGGCTCAGAAAGGCTTCGATACGAGTGCAGTTATTTCAATCATCTCACCAAAACACAAAAGCAGCACTGCTGTACACCTATACTCACAAGTTGTCAAGTCATCCTTTACATTTAAAACTGCTCCTGGTAAAACCTCTAATGACTCTCTAAATAATGTTTTGTGAAGAAAAATGTTGTCATTCAAGCAGAACTACAGACATCTGTGTGCATTTATAACAAATTACCTCATTTAATTTTATATATAAATGTATTAGGAAAATTCCATGTAGCTGGAAAATACAGAGAAATAATAGCCTGACTCCAGAGTCAAACCTTTCTGCAGTATCATCAGCTGAGAATGCAAAGGTCATTCTCTTCTGATATTGAGGCAGGTTTCTTATTGATTGTTTCTATGCCAGAAAAAAAAAATCAGATTAAAATAAAAAGAGTTTCTTAGTCTCAAGCAGAAATGAAAAATAGCTCTTAGGGGGAACAAAAGAAAGGCAATCAAAATCACTGTATTGTGCCAAATGCAAGCAGTTTCAGCCTGTTTTGAAAGATCCATTCACGTAATCATAAAAGAAGACTTTATAGCAGAGGTGAAACAATAATAAGTGTTTTGTCTAAAAATAGGTCATTAATATGAATATTAGATGAGATTAATGCTGCATAATGGTTTTGTTCTACTTTCAATTATTTTGTGCAAATGTCTGTTTCCCCCAAAAAAATTCAAGCAACAAAGATTTATCCTAAACACACAGAATATCATCAGAAGGAAGCTGAAACGCTCTCTCTCTGTATTTAGATAACACGTGGGCTCTCTACCTGGAGTGCTCCTCTGCTCTTCAGCTGACAAAGTGCACTGAAAGGAAATCTCTGTCAACAATAAGGGAATCATCATTTGCAGGGTATCTACACTGCTGGTAAAGAGCCATCCTTCAAGAGGATTATTCTTCTGGAAATAAACTGTGCCATATGACTGCTTTTTCCCCAGCCAGGATCCCCATTTTCATCCTAATGGTGTGGAAAGAGCCTTCCTTTGTTCTTAACAGTCATCTAGTTTAACCTGTACTCATACCCGGCTTAAGGTCTAAATGGTACAATTATCATCGGCATTTGGCAATGACCTGCCTCTTTCAGGTGAGATGAACTGCACCTTACTTTAAGATACATTTTCAAAGCAAACTTTAATAATTAGTACCACTTACGGGACAGGAGAATTTTACTTATGTCTGATTTCATAATTAATAAGGCATAGCTGGTATGTATGTGTTTACCCCTATTCAGATGATACCCGCAAAGCCTGTGAAGTGCTACCTGTAATTTTGAAAATAGCATATAAATGAGAATTAAGTGCTGCACTGATTTAGGGCTCTCTGTCTGCCCAGAGGCAAACAACAAATGCACTTGTACTGAAATTTTTATTTTCAGACATGCACCAAAATCTGGCGCAGGATGGATACCGTAATATTTCCTCTTTATTAGCTTGGGCTCTAACAAGTAACACCCAAGCTGTCTGTAAAATATTGTCTGTGGGAAGTTCACTTAAATCCTTTCTTGTTGCAGGCTAAGATTTTTCAGGTATAATCCGCTTTTGAAAACTATTAAAACCACAATATCCTCAGGATTGTAAGTCAAAACTGTAATGTCTTGAATTTTAAATTGTCTGAAATAACAAATAGGTAGCTAGTGGGTTCTTCAGAAGTATTAACTATCTCACGCAACTCTACAGGATAGCCAGTGCCTTTCAGTGTCACCTGTTTTTCGATGTCACAGGTTAAATATCTGCATATTTACTCAGTCAAAATTCTTCAAATTATTTCCAAAATCTACACAAAAATCTTGATTACAAAAGTTTACATTAATTTCATTATTTAAAAATTTAACATATATAAGCACATCAGCACCTAGCATTTTTGTATTGCAAAAGAATATTTACTTGGAAAAAAATCTCTAGTTTTTCACTTCCAAAAGTCTACTAAATGTGTAGATTTTTATAGGTTTTAACTATATGCATGTTGTCCCAAACCTGGGTTCTTTAACTGGCATGCGAAAAACAATCCACGCACAGACTCGAGAGATTTGTTTTATTCCGGTTCTGCACAGAAAAGGGTGCTAGGCAATAATTCACAAATGCAGCACACCTTTGGAGAAATAAGCCGGGTTTTATATGCAAAAACAAAAAAGAAGGAACTACAGTAAAGGAAATGATTGGTTAGCCACCCATCACTCCTAACTTCACATGTAAAAGTAGGAATTTATCATTCTCTTAGCTTGAGGCTCCTGCTATCTGATGTCTGGTGTAGTGTGTCCGCCCTCAACACCCCCACCCCGCCCCTGCCCACCTGGTTGCAAAACCTGGAATCTGTTGTGACGGTTAACCCTTGTCTTTTGACAACATGCACACACACTGAAAGTGTGTGTCCATGGTTCTGTTAGCTGGGTTTTAGCAAAATGACAACACACAAATTGAATTCTACTACTTACTACCAGTTTTTTAAATTTTGGTTTGTTGTTGGTTTTTGGTTTGGTTTTGGTTTTGTGTTGGGTTTTTTTGGTTGGTTTTTTTTTTTTTTGACAGAGAACATTTCAATACTCAAAAGTTATTCATAAGTTGTGGCAATCAAAGATACATGTGATTATCTTTCCAATAAATGTAAAAAGAGTTACACTTATATACGGATGTGTGTTGAGGTGTGGTATTGCATACTGTCCTTTATTTAGTCGTTGGCCATGGGTTATTCACACTGCACAACTTGTGCCAGGGTTTCTTGTGGCCACTGTGAGGTAACATGAATTCACTGAAGAAAGAGCATGTAAACACAGGTACTACAACCCTCGTTAATACGCGTTAATCACAAGCACTTCTAGTGAAAATGCTGTGCTCAGTAATCATGTTTTCGAGGGGACTATCTCAACAAATGTTCAGCTGCCACACCATGTAACCCTTCACAGAAACCAGCATCTGAAGGAATACAAAACTATTTTGTAATCGAAATACTAATGCTGTAGCACCTGGACATCAAGTGCAAAGCCCCTCCCGGCTAGGTGATGGCAGGAGGGAGATTGCAACCTCTGCCACAAAGACTTGCAACCAAAAATTTGCCACAGGAAACTGGGGAAGAAGGGATAAAAATAAGACAGGAGCGGCACTGTTTCTGCACAGCCAAAGTCAATGCTTATAAATTGCCTCCTTCTAACTTGTTAACAAACAGCAAGTGGTCAAACATTAGAAGAAGCGGGACTAGTGAACTGACATGTCTATTGTTTTTTTTGTTTTGTTTTGGTTTTGGTTTTTTTGTGGATGTCCTGGGTTAGTCAAAACTTCCCTTGTTTTGGGAAGCTTTGTTGTAAACTGACCAATCAGGTATTCCCTGTCCTGTACATATAAACGTGACATCAATTGGTTAACAGTTCTGGTGGGCT